>NW_015505253.1:2037684-2081223 GCF_001515645.1 Sinocyclocheilus grahami | reverse complement strand
ACCCAGCTATTGGGTTGTTTTGACCCAGCTATTGGGTTGTTTTGACCCAGCGGTTGGGTTGTTTTGACCCAGCAGCTGGGTTGTTTTGACCCAAACCCAATAGTTGGGTTTGTCCCTTTTTAACCCAGCATTTTTTAGAGTGTAGAATGACTCCTGAAGGATCATGTGACACTGAAGACTGGAGTAATGATGCTGAAAATTCAGCTTTGAATCCCTGGAATTAATTACATTTAAAAAATGCATTCAAATAGAAAACAGTTATTTAAATTATAATAACATGCCATAAAATTACTGTTTTTACTGTATATATAATCAATTAAAGCAGCCTTGATGAGCATAAGAGACACAAAATCTTGTGATACACCAGTCCCCACACTTTTGAATAGTAGTGTGTGAGATTTAAACTTTTAGATGAAGCAATGATGCAAAATGTAGATCAAAATGCCAGTTCTTGCATCATCGTCCAGCTACACGCCTCAGTAGGAAAGAAAAATGAGAACAAAATGGCCTGAAATCATTTCATAAGCTATACGACAGGACCATAAAGCTGACCTTTCGATCATGTTTTCTCTATTTGGCTCCTGATAAGAGACATTACGGGCCCGATGAGGACTGTTCTCAGGTCAGTGTGTGCATGGTGTTTGATGGCAGAGATTAGTGGAGGATTATTGCAGACCAAAACAGGTAAATGGTGCCGGTGACTGACGACTCGTCAATACTATCGACCAGCCGATCAGAGGATCTTGAAGCCATCAGTGTCAACTGATAAAGCTATGCCTATGTGTATGAGAAAGCTCAGATGACAGTGGGACTCTGATCATAGAGCCCTCTAATACTAGTTCACAAATTCTGTGTTTTCAATTCAAATTTTTCTGGATTCTGTTTAAACTGGTTTTTAATTGAATTCTACAAAGAAGAAATGAAAAAATGTAATTCAAACATTCTTTTCATTTTTTGGCAAACAAAACAAATGAAATGAAATGAAAATGAAAACAATTTGCGATACTGTGTAGAATTCCTTAAAATGTTTCAGTAATGTTTTAATTGGGTTAAAAAGTTAATTTAAAAATGTAACCAAAATTTAACCCAACAGTTGGGTTAGTCCATATTTGACCCAACATTGGGTTGAAACAACCCAGCATTTTTTAGAGTGTAGTCCCTACATTTCAGGGCTTTTCAAAAGTTATGTTTTTTTTTCTTTAAACTGAAAGAAATGAATGCAGTTATTTAGCAAGGATGCATGAAACTGATCAAAAATGGCAGTAAAAACATTTACACGCAAATCAGCATATTACACTCTAAAAAATGCTGATGGACAAACCCAGCTATTGGGTTGTTTTGACCCAGCTATTGGGTTGTTTTGACCCAGCGGTTGGGTTGTTTTGACCCAGCAGCTGGGTTGTTTTGACCCAAACCCAATAGTTGGGTTTGTCCCTTTTTAACCCAGCATTTTTTAGAGTGTAGAATGACTCCTGAAGGATCATGTGACACTGAAGACTGGAGTAATGATGCTGAAAATTCAGCTTTGAATCCCTGGAATTAATTACATTTAAAAAATGCATTCAAATAGAAAACAGTTATTTAAATTATAATAACATGCCATAAAATTACTGTTTTTACTGTATATATAATCAATTAAAGCAGCCTTGATGAGCATAAGAGACACAAAATCTTGTGATACACCAGTCCCCACACTTTTGAATAGTAGTGTGTGAGATTTAAACTTTTAGATGAAGCAATGATGCAAAATGTAGATCAAAATGCCAGTTCTTGCATCATCGTCCAGCTACACGCCTCAGTAGGAAAGAAAAATGAGAACAAAATGGCCTGAAATCATTTCATAAGCTATACGACAGGACCATAAAGCTGACCTTTCGATCATGTTTTCTCTATTTGGCTCCTGATAAGAGACATTACGGGCCCGATGAGGACTGTTCTCAGGTCAGTGTGTACATGGTGTTTGATGGCAGAGATTAGTGGAGGATTATTGCAGACCAAAACAGGTAAATGGTGCCCGGTGACTGACGACTCGTCAATACTATCGACCAGCCGATCAGAGGATCTTGAAGCCATTAGTGTCAACTGATAAAGCTATGCCTATGTGTATGAGAAAGCTCAGATGACAGTGGGACTCTGATCATAGAGCCCTCTAATACTAGTTCACAAATTCTGTGTTTTCAATTCAAATTTTTCTGGATTCTGTTTAAACTTGTTTTTAATTGAATTCTACAAAGAAGAAATGAAAAAATGTAATTCAAACATTCTTTTCATTTTTTGGCAAACAAAACAAATGAAATGAAATGAAAATGAAAACAATTTGCGATACTGTGTAGAATTCCTTAAAATGTTTCAGTAATGTTTTAATAAACTGTATTATTATTGCTTTTGCTTTGATCAGTACATTCTACATTCTAATTTTGGTGTAGAAACAATTTTCTCAGAAATTGCAAGTGAAATAAATTTCACAATTAAGCTCAATTGTAAGTAACAGAATTAAATGTGAAATTTTGAAGTAGACTGAAATTGCATTTTCCTGTAAAACAGTGATCTTTTGTATCTTAAATCTAAAACTTCAAAAAATATATTTTTCTATGGATCTATGAGATGGTAGAGCACAGTGTTTTCATCCTTTTTATTTAGGCTACAGTGTATTGTACAGTATTTTGTCATAATTTCTTCAAGTTAAACTGAACTTTTATTTTGACGTGTTGTCATGAAGACCTTTAAGTTTCTGTGTGTATATTATGATAACAATTTTATCAAATCAAAATGGTGAAATGCTGTTAATAGACGCTCAGAGCAGCTCCGGAGATGAAGTTTGTGTGTTTATTTCCTCATAGTGAGATGTCACACGCACAGTTCATTCACACCGAGACACACAGAAGACACAGACTTTGTATTTAAATAGCAGTTTCTTGCAGTTTAATATATTCAAACAATAGTCTGTAACACTTTAGAATACTGTTCCATCATTAATGAATAACTACACAAGAACAAATGAGTAACGCGATATTAGCACTCTAGTAACTACTAATAACTAACAAGAAACTCTGATTAATTAATTAGTAAGTAATAGTGCTTAGTCGAATGTGGTAGTTCACTATTAGCTAATCAGTAACTATTATTTTTTCATACCTCCCTAAGAACTACTAAGAACTACTGTATACAGGTTCAAAATTAATATGAATAATACATAATGTATAATTAATTCTAAAGTGAAGGTCATGGTAACCCACTAGAAATGACTCAAGTATTACCAAATTCTTCAGAGGGAATTACTAATTATTTGGATCAGTATTATAAAGTGAAGATCATGACAGCACCCTAGTAATGACTGAAATCATTGTAAGCGTTTGAGGGTTTCGTAAAGTATTGGATAGTAGTTATTCAGGTGTTACTACATCCTTCTAAAGGAATTACTCATTTTTATTAGTAATTATTTTATTCACTGCAGAAATCATATGACCCTACATGTGTGTCTTCATGCATAAATAATTTCGAAAATGCCAAACTGATTTTTTCAGTGAATCAGCTGGAGTTCTGAAGCTGGAAAGTGTTAAACAGTGTTTCAGTGCACTTACTGTCCATTATGAACTGGTTACAGTCAAGTATATATGTCTAAAGCATCCATGCACACACACACTAACAGTGGCATGTTATTTGTTACTGATAAATTGCTGTGACCTTCTGGACACCGGAGCCGTGTTCCTGAATTTGCTGATGAATGGCATGATGACATGGTCGTGTGGCGTGTGTGTGTCTGACGGATGATAGCACTTTACATCTCCACATCATTTTCTACTTTGCCCTCATTTCAGTGCTACTACATTCCCTACAGAGCGAGCATGAGAGAGAGAGAGAGAGAGAGAGAGAGAGCGAAAGGAAAGTGGGAAACGGAAAGAAAAGTGAACAAGATTAGCACTGATCCGTGAAGTTTTTGCAGAGGTGGATGTTGTAGGTGTGTTGTGTTCGCCTCAACCTAACAAGCGACTTAGAAATTGCCTATTTATGCAAATAATTCAAAACAACAAACTTTTAGCCGGGAAGGCTTCCACAACTGTCACCACCCCTTAATTAGCGGCGGGACGATGTGAAGGAGTGGGAGCGTCTAATGAGTGAAGTGCAAATGGCTGACGCTTTCCTAACGTCTCGGAGCTAAAATAAAACTGCACGACAGTATATGTGCACGTATTGAACGTGTTTGGCGCTACATTAAATGCGAATACTCACATCTCTTGCTTTAAAGTGTGAAAGACAATGTATATGCACCAAAACTATTATCATGGTAGATCTTAACTTGTAAATGCCATTTTTTACGAAAAACAAATGATAATGAGGCAATGAGAGATAGTAAACCATAGTTGCAATAGTGTTGAAATTAAATATAGCATTTGGACTGTAATAATAATACCATATTACTGAAAGTATCCTAGTTTAAATACTATGGTATATGAATTTATATATATTATATGTACAGTATATAGTTTCTTTTATATATACTGTATATATACACACACGGACACACATATACATATACACAGTTGCATGTATCAGAAATGCACAGTAGTGTGTTAAGAAATGTTTTTATTAAACTGAATTTAACGAATCAATGACTCAATTATTCAAACTAGCTTCATTCCTGGCAAGGGTTGTCAGGTCTGTGAAAGAACACCAGCCCAACAGCTATTCAAAAAAATTTTCTGTGGTTTTCCCTGCATCAAAATTGTGTTTTGGAAAGATCATTTTAACCCACAGACTAAAAACAAACCACAGCAACAGTGTAAATGAGAATTAATATGAATAATACATAATGTATAATTAATTCTAAAGTGAAGGTCATGGTAACCCACTAGAAATGACTCAAGTATTACCAAATTCTTCAGAGGGAATTACTAATTATTTGGATCAGTATTATAAAGTGAAGATCATGACAGCACCCTAGTAATGACTGAAATCATTGTAAGCGTTTGAGGGTTTCGTAAAGTATTGGATAGTAGTTATTCAGGTGTTACTACATCCTTCTAAAGGAATTACTCATTTTTATTAGTAATTATTTTATTCACTGCAGAAATCATATGACCCTACATGTGTGTCTTCATGCATAAATAATTTCGAAAATGCCAAACTGATTTTTTCAGTGAATCAGCTGGAGTTCTGAAGCTGGAAAGTGTTAAACAGTGTTTCAGTGCACTTACTGTCCATTATGAACTGGTTACAGTCAAGTATATATGTCTAAAGCATCCATGCACACACACACTAACAGTGGCATGTTATTTGTTACTGATAAATTGCTGTGACCTTCTGGACACCGGAGCCGTGTTCCTGAATTTGCTGATGAATGGCATGATGACATGGTCGTGTGGCGTGTGTGTGTCTGACGGATGATAGCACTTTACATCTCCACATCATTTTCTACTTTGCCCTCATTTCAGTGCTACTACATTCCCTACAGAGCGAGCATGAGATAGAGAGAGAGAGAGAGAGAGCGAAAGGAAAGTTTCCAATTCTGCAGTAAAATAGCAGACTTGGGAACACTGTTTCTGAATTAATCCGTGTCTTCGGATGAATCAGTTGAGAAAATTAATGAATTACTCTCTTATACAGTTAACATGCTTCATTCCTGAGTGAATCGGTTGAGGGAATGATTCAAAGGACTCACTCATTCAGACTAGTTTATTTCCTGAATGGCTGACTACACAAGGAATATTATAAAATAATACCATTGTGCTTTCGTAGCATGTTTTAGCAAGTAAGACTGTGTGTTAGCATGTGTGTGAATGGTTTGAAGTGTTGGCAGTATGCTATGTAGGTCTGCGAGATGGAGTGTAAATTGTTAGTCCACTAGCATTAGCTGGAAGGACAGAGCTAACACAGAGCTCCCAATCTGAGCCCAGGGCCTGAGGGCACTTCAGCCCTCACTGCAGAGAAACACTCATATCAACACTCTCCAGGATTATTCAGACTGATGTATCAGCAAATCTCTTACAGCTGATTTTGTCTGAAGTACCTAACCACAGTCTGACAATATAACTGTACTGGCAACAATGCTTAATGTGTAAGTTATTCGATTTTGGAAAAGTAACAATGAAAAAGGATATTTTTTTCTGAAGAAAATGTGAGCGGTGCATCAATTTACCTCTTGTAAAGTGAAAATCTGCATGTTTGTACAAAATAAATCTATTTTTAACTTCTGGCTAAAATAAGATTCCTCTATCCACAGTATTGCTTTCTCCAGTGAAAAATCGTCTCGTCTGAATTAGGAGAGAAATCTGCACAGATCAAGAACTGTTTACAAGCCAAAACAGTCCAATATACTGTACTGACATTAATGCATATAGCTTGAGCTGTTAATTTTGGAAAAATTACAATGCAAAAGCAGATTTTCTGAAGATAATATGCATGGTGTAAAACCTGTCGCTATGAAGCTACCCTTGTAAAAATGACGTACACTTTATGCAAATATACTTGCAGTATGTACAAACTGAAAGTAATGTTTTCAGATAATTAATTGCATGTTAAATGAAAATATATTAGAAAATAAATTTAGATTAAACAATTAGTTGAACTTAAGAGTATGTTTTGACATAAGTAAGAGTTAAGTACATCTTTATGTGTAATTTCATAATTACTTCTAATGTCTTTGAAACATGGTTAAAGTGTACTGATAAATGTATAACAAATATTTATGGTAAAATTTTATGTATTTCTATTGAAACTTGTATGCCATGTTTTTAAATATATTTGTAATGCTCATTCATAATGGTGAGGTTGCACTTTAGTCCAGTTAAAATATATATTTACTTTAAAATAAAATATTGAATAACTTTACAGTGTAATTATAAATACGTACTTTACATGTGCTTTAGCAAGTTAGTCAACAAATAAACATAGATGTACTTCTTTGAAGCATGATAAAGTTTATAAAAACAATGATTTAAAAGGTATTTTACTGTAAAACTTTTAATTTGACATTGAAGTGCACTTTTTAAAGAAATAGTTAAGAAAAAGTCATGAAAGTGTTCTTATTTAAGCACTCTTAAGTACACATAATTCATTAATATATTAACTACAAGTGCAGTTTTTAAAAAACACTTTCAAGATTTGAAGTACAAATGCAAATTCAATACTAAGCGCACTTTTTCACAAAGTGTTGTAAAAGCAAACAAGGTGCATTTAAAAAACAAAATTACACATTTAAAAACCGATTAAAGTTTTTGTTCAAATCACAAACCTTAAATATGAGCAATAGTGATGCTTGCCTTAGCAAAACACTAACATTTGAAAATAAGTTGGTGTTTAATTGTTTATGTGGAAGAAAATAAATGTTATCTACCACCAATTTTCAATCATTCCGCTGATTAATTGAGCTAAAAAATGATTTTCTGCTCTCTAGCCAAAAACCAAAGGGAATTTAGCATGAAAATGAGGTTTCTCGACAGAGTGGACAGTAAATATTGAAATTAATGACAGAACTGTTTGAATAAATGCACGGGTGGGCTGAAAAATACAGCTTTTTAGCATGATTTGAGCTAATGAAAATACATTTATGATATTGTTGTTGAATTTTTAGCATGAGCAATAAAATATTAAATGCTTTTGGAGATTTCAAGTACACAGGAGCATAGAAAACAAGATGACTGCAGAAATGAATTGCCTTTAGCATGAAAATGATCTTATTCGACAGCGCACATAATAAATCTGCATTAAACAAGAGAAACGCTTATACAAATGTATTGTTGGTTAATGCAAAATTTCTAACAGAGGTTAGCTTGAGCCGTTGAGACTGCAGAACTGGCGTTAGCATTAGCGACAGTGCTGGGGAAGTTAATCAGTTATTCTAATAGCAGATGCTAATCACATGTGCTGATCACGAGGCCATGGGCTCATTGTTAGGACTGCTCTCTCGCTCACTTTCTCTCTGCCTCTGCCTCATTATTTAGTCCACAGTGCTGACTGCTGAATTTACCTGACCTACTCCAGTCACTCTCTATTACAGCCTCCGTCCTCAACAAAAACGTATGCACACAATCGCTCTCGCCGTCTAACACTCGCACACACAGTGCAGTGTGTGTGAGGAAACACTTCTCCTGTCACATCAGCCTTTTCTGCTTCAATCTACTCCTTACAAAAGTACTGAAGTTGAACTACGGAGCAATTATATACATCACATCATACGTATTATAAAAATATTTACATGGTAGTACTTTGAATAAATATATATTATATTATCATGATGCATGCACAAAAACATGGTATCACTGTGGTAAACACTCTAAAATAACCTTTCAATAGTAAAGAAGAGATGGAGAAATGTAGCATTGCATCACTTGCTCACCAAATGATCCTCTTCAGTGAATGGGTGCCGTCAGAATGAGAGTCCAAGCAGCTGAAATAAACATTACAATAATCCACAAGTAATCCACACCACTCCAGTCCAGTCCATCAAATAACATCTCAAAGTGAAAAGCTTTCTTTCAATACTCCATAATAACGCTTCCTACAGTGAAAAAGTCCACCGCTTGTTGTCCTCTCACATCCACCAACATAGTTGTTTGTAACTGTTTTATACTGTTTTCACTTGCAAATGGTGCTTAATCTGTGCATATTTCTCTCCTGATTCAGATGAGACTACTTTTCACTGGAGAAAGCAATATTATGTATATTATGGACTCTTAACGATGGATTTCTTTTCACTTCACCAGATGATGGGCTGGATTGGTGTGGATTATTTGGGGATTATTGTGATGTTTTTATCAGATGTTATCATTCTGATGGCACCCATTCACTGCAGAGAATCTATTGGCAAATCTTCAGAAAAATTTTCATTTTTGGGTGAACTGTTCCTTTAATTCACTCAAGAAAACTTAAAGCTGTCTTTACTTTTGGCTGATTACTTAGTTCCTTATCTTCAATTTTCCCTTAAAGTTTGCTTAAAATAAGGCAATCGGTTTCTAAACATTTCTTTTGAGTAAACTGAACTTTTGAAGAATACGTCACATTAATCATTCAATTAACCAGCTAATCAATCATTTAAGGAGAAATGCCAAAATATATGTAATTAATTTAGATTTAATTTCAAACATGAATGGGCAGTGTAACCGCTTTTATTAAATTGATAATCTCTAAATTCATCTAACAACATACATCTGTGACAACACTTTCTATTTTTATGCTAAATTGCTATGTTAGTTGGCAATATCCTGCAGTTTGCCTCAGGAAGTGTTTTATTGTTTGTTTTGATTATTTGTATTCTTATTTTTTATAATTTCTCTAGTCTGGCAACTAAGAACACCCCTTACATGTCAAAATCACTGCAACGCATGGCCTCTCGAGGTTCATTTCTTTAATTAAATGTCAACAGGATCACATTATTTATCTGGCTTATTTATTTTAAACCAGAACACGTGGCTTTCTGTCAATGTGATGTTCATTTGTAAGCACCATGAATTCATAACGTCAGTGAAACATTGCAGAATGTGGTGTAAATTGTTGATGCACCGACCCTCGACTAGTTTTTAGGTGTAATATCCTGTGGAAAGGGCAGAAGTGGGATTTATAAAATTTATATGAACTTGTGTTTGTATTATTTATTTATTATCCATTGGGAAATACACTCTTGCACACATACAGCATACAGGGGTGAAAAGCCCTTGTCTTATTTACTAGCCACCCACAATGCATTTTAAATGCACTGAAATAGCATTGCACTGTATCTACATAGCCATTATCAGTAATTTCAGCATAAACACCCCTCTTTTATATGGAAATTAGGTTCATTATAGATCACACCTTGTTCGCAAAACTCCTGCCGCAATTAACATTGCACTATTACCACCCACGGAAACAGATTTGTGTACATTTTCTATTGATCATGGCAGGAGTAATTCATCAAATGCAGAAGAGCGGCATGCAGACAAGCACATATGCACAACGCAGGCAGCATGTGCAACTAAACGCTGCCACCACGGGTGTGATTCATTCTTAGTGAATTCCCCTTACTTCATCTAAACAACCAATTAATCAATCTATCAGTCAAGCAAAATAAGTGCATTTATTTTGACTGGCCTATTCATAGTGTGTGTGAGTGCAGTAAAAATGATTGCATGTGCATCCAAGTCTCCATCAGCAGGTGCTCTATACTAAAGCATAGCCTAAAGCACATGACATGTGGTTGCCCTTGGTTACCATAAAATGTGAAACCGCTGTAGTAGTGAAAACTCAACTAAAATCAGTTAATCTGGGTTGATCAATGACACCCTGGCCCTTATGTGGCATCATGCCTCAAGCTTTAGTTTACCACATTAGTCTCTGGAGGCTAAAATCTCTATTTCAAGAGTATCCTGGACAAATAAAACACTATAAGAACACATAAACAGGGGACAGGAAATATGGCAGGAAATATGGCTAACTACACATAGTTTGTTTAAAATGTCTTTGATCTTTGAGTTCTAAAACTATTTAAAGATACTGCAGTCTGCAAATGTGGTTCCCTTCAAGGAAAATTTCACCCCAAAATTAAAATGTACTCATCCTCAGGCCATCCAAGATGTAGATGAGTTTGTTTGTTCATCAAAACAGATTTGGAGAAATGTAGCATTACATCACTTTCTCAACAATGGAGCCTCTGCAGTGAATGGGTGCCGTCAGAATGAGAGTTCAAACAGCTGCTAAAACCATCACAATAATCCACAAGTAATCCACACCACTCCAGTAGATCAGTTAACATCTTGTGAAGTTGTGAAAAAAGCTGTGTGTTTGTAAGAAACAAGTGTTTAACTTCAAACCGTTGCATCCAGCTAAAAAAAATAAGTCCTCTATCTAAAATATTGCTTTCTCCAGCTACAAAGTCGCCTTGACTGAATCAGGGGAGAAATATGCAAATCAAGCACCGTTTACAAGTGAGAATGGTTCAAAACAGCTGTGACCAAATATATCAGTAGATTTTGATGTGAGAGGACAACAGGAGATGGACTTTTACACTAGAGGAAGTGTTATTGTGGATTATGGACTAAAAGTGACAATTTAAAGTTAAAATGCCTAAATGATGGATTTGTTTCTTACAAACACCCAGTTTTTCACTTCACAGGATGTTAACTGATGGACTGGAGTGGTGTGGATTACTTGTGGATTATTGTGATGTTTTAATCAGCTGTTTGGACTCTCATTCTGACAGCACACATTCACTGCAGAGGATCTATTGGTGAGCAAGTGGTGCTAAATTTCTCCAAATCTGTTCCCATGAAGAGCCAAACTCATCTACATCTCTGATGGCTTGAGGGTGAGTACATTTTCAGCAAATGTAATTTTTTGGCATAACTATTCCTTTAAGTGCTTATGCACATAATGCATCAGCTGATTTATTATGTAATCAGCAAGGATTTTGAACATCCTGATTATTGCTTTTGAAATTAAAGCAGTGCTTAGAAATATAAAGCCACACATGCAGAGATATATCTCATGTGATCTCCTTTCCTCTTTCTCAGAACCTGAAGAATGCCTAGAGGAGACGTTTGCTCTGAGGATGCTCTTTCATAGCTCAGGAAACGTAATAAAGTACTATATTTATATTTTATTTTTGCATCTACTTTCTTTCAGAACTTTCCCATAACATTCCTTTGATGTATCAAAAACTGACACCGTTAAACTATAGTGTTATAAATTTAATGTGGATAGTATACTACAACTCATATCATTTGGTCTGGGAAAAATTTCATGAGGATATTTACATAACGAAATCTCAGATCAGAGCACAATGTCAGACTTTTCTTTAGATTTAAGCAGTGTTATTTTAGTATCAATGAGATACTATTATAGTGTTATTAATATTTTCAATTGTATTATTTTATTCATTTTTATTTCAGTTTTAGTCTGCTATTTAAATACATCAAGCTAAACTAAAACAGAAAAGTTACCTTGGCATCTAGCTGAAATAAAAGTCATTTCAAGTTATTTCAAATGATTTATTCCATGGTTTTAGTTTTAAGTTAAATATTTCAACCCTGTATTTGTGTCTCTACTGAAACTTCAGAGCAAAAGTCTCCATTCATTCTCCTTGCTGTTTAGAAGAAACAATAAAGGAACTGAAGAGATCTCATTTGTGATTTTTCTTTCCTGCGGGCAGGTCATCCATCTCCAGCTGAATCATTATAAGAATTGATGCTTTAGTCTTTGTGTCTCTCTATATGCAGATACGCATCAGCTCATGGAGGGACAGCAAATGCTCATGGCTCCCAGGCGGATCAGAGGAGTCGTTGAAGGGAATAAAAGAGACACAGACGACCCAGTTCAGGGAAGAGAAGTGCACACTCTTCTCTTTTGCTCTTATGCCCTAAAGACACAGATGAAGACTGAACTAGGACACCCCGGCACTTTGTGACGGCCTGTCCCGCAACCCCAATCAGCTTTCTGTGCCACCACTCCACTTTTCGAACAGTTGCACTGAAGAAGAGCTGCTGCACTCATGCCACCCCCTCATCCATTTATATACATAAAGACGGAGCCAGAAAGAGAGAGACAGTCATCAAATATATGTATAAAAAAGTTTATTTTGATTCATGTTAATGTATATATCTAGTTTAATGTATATATAATAAATACATGTATAAATTTTTGTTTGAATACATTTTAATTATCATTTTATTTAAAAATACATATGTAAATATATCATTATTTTAATTACTTTTAGTTTATAATTTAATATTCATAATTTATATAATTTGAAATGTAAGAAATGTATACAATTATTTTTTTTTAAATAAAATTATAATATATATATATACTGTATATATAACAACTAGAGCACTGCACTATCAACACCAAGGTTATGCATTTGATTTCCAAGGGGGAAAAAAGAACTGATAATATGTATGCTTTGAAAACAACATTAATTATAAATTAATCGGCATAGTTCATGTTATTTCCAAAGAAAATAAACAGAATTCCCACTGCAAGTATATCACATTACAGAAATAAAAAAAGTGTGGACTTTAATTAAACAGACGCAGAAAAGATCCACCCAATGTCCGACGAACAAAACATTCAACTTAAAAACACAGCAGCATGAGGGCTTGAATTAATGAGCAAACAAAAACACTCAATTAGAGAAGAAACACACACACAAAACATTTAAAATATATTCCATACCATAATAAAAGTCATACATTCATCATTTGCTATATCCAGCAAAGTAAACCAAAAGATTGAAGGGTGATTCTCAAAAATCTATATTTTCTGCAAGCTTTTTTCAAGATAAATTTAGATGTCTTTCCAAAAAAAGACACTTAGAAACTCCAAAAGAACACCAAAGAACCAAATAATATAAGGAGCCCATATAGGCACATATGAAAGATTCAGAGACAATCACAGAATATGACAGAGCTGTGTTTAAAAGCGAAACACACTGCAATGAATAATTCACTAAAAACGCAATGCAAGTCTCTGTTCTCTCTGCAATCTCTGATGTAATAAGCCTGGTTTCCTTTATATTAGCGCTGTTTCGGATGGATTGTTTGAATGCGTTCGCTTACTGGATCATTGGACTGAAAACTTTCCTGGAGTTTAGGGCTTAAAATGATCTAATCGCAAGCAGAGAAGCAAAATTGGGTTAAAGGGTTAGAATAGAAATTGTGCTTCAGTAATTTTGCATTAATGTTGATTATTTGCAGAAAAGTAAATATATTTGTACAATTTTACTCATAATAATTATTATTGTCAAAATGTTTTAAAACATTTTCTTCAAAAGACATACTGTCATTTAAAAGTATGGGGCTGGTAAGATAAAAAAAAAAAAAATAAAGAAGTTTCTTCTACTCATCAAGGCTGCATTTAGTTAAAAATAGAGTAAAAACAGTAATATTGAGAAATATTATTACAATTTAAAATAACTATTTTCTATTTAAATATATTTTAAAACGTAATTTATTCCTGTTAAGCATTGCTGAATTTTCAGCACCATTTCTCCAGTTTTTAGTTGTCACATGGTCCTTTAGAAATCATTCTATGCTGATTTGCTGCTCAAGTGTCATGAATCCGGTCTATAAACTTCAATTCACTCACCACCAGAGGTCACCCTTCCATTACATTGACTCTCGCACTACACAAACTGTTGCATGTCATCCCGGACTACATATCCCATCATCCATTGCACTGATTGCACACAGCACTGATTGCACACAGCTGTAACCAATCACACATTCACTATATAACACTCACTCTGATCCCTTTCAAACGGCCAAGTATTGTATAGCGTTTATCACTCTCATAGCGATAGCTACTCTACGGAGCCTGTCTAGTTTTTCATAGCCTTATCTTAGTCTTGCCTCGTCTGTTTTCTCGTGTCCTGATCTTTGCCTGTGTATCTCAGATTCCCCCTCTTGTCTTGCCCTATTCGGATACTGTTTGCCCCTGCCTGGACCTTTGCCTTGTACCTGGATTTATCCCTCTAGTCTCGCCCTGTTGATTCTGTTCGCCGATCGTAGACCCACGCTAGCCCTAGGAATATTCTTGTGTCTTGCCCTCTATATACCTGTTGCCATTGTCTGACCCTTGCCTGTTTCTGAGCATGTCGGTTAATAAAGCTTCGCACTTGGATCTGCACGTCTCACGTCTCAGTCACTCCGTGACATCAAGAAACACTTCTGATTATTAGCAATGTTGAAAACAGTTGTGCTGCTAAATGTTTTCTCAGAATTCTTTGATTAATAGAAGGTTCAAAACAACAGTCTTTAGTAACATTATAAATATCTTTACTGTCCATTTTGACCATTTTAATGTGTCCTTACTGAATAAAATTTTAATTAATTTCTTAAACTTAAAAAAAAAAAACGTACTGACCCCACTAACGTATATTATATTAAGTTACCAGCATTTGTCTACATTAACACAACACATTTTTTTTTGCTCTAAACCACACAAGAAATATCAGAATTCATTTTTGTTCAGAAATTGAAAACATGTTTGGTGGATTCATGCCATTGTTTGTATAAAATTGCATTTGCAATGTCTTTTTGAAGAACTTCAATGAGTGTCGGTCACACCACCGACACAATCCAGCCAACGCTGGCATGTGTAAGAGCTTAACAGGAGGATAGAACAAGAATTCATCAGCAGTCAGATGTTTACAAGAAGCAGCCGCTCTGCGTTATTCCCAGGTTGCGTGCGCTATAGACCTGGTGATTAATAATGGTTTATTTTGCTAACTGTGCAAAACACGTGGAAACGATCTGAGGAGTTTAAAATATCGTCTTTATTCCAACGAGGTTGACAGATAGAGGTGAACAAAGACGTCTATTGTGGCTGATCAGCAGCTGAGTGTTTTATTAGCACGGGTGAAGCCTGGTTTAGTTATCTCTCAGAGCAAAACGAGCCTCTATTTTTAATTTATGACACGAAAGGTTAGACAGGGTTAGAAGTGTGAGTTTCTCAACCGGGTCTTCTTCTGTTTCCTCTATCTTTTCGGAGCATGTCTCTTGGGAAAAGCATTGGATGGATGTTGCGAATTTGACACGCTTTTCTCTTTCTCTTCTCCTCCTGCTGGAGTTTTGTGCTTGCATCTTGTGTTTATGATTTGCCACACCCTCCGACACACAATCAGGAACTAATTAAAAGTTACAAAAGTTGTTATGAGTTTCAGAAGTTCACAAGTGCGAGAGTAACTTTTTGATAGCAGATGTGGCACAACAGTTTGCCGTGAAGCGTGTGGGCCTTTCTGCTTCCTCTCGAGACAAGAGCTGCTCACAGCCAAACAATCAACAACACTCTCCATCACCACAGAGACCAGCACTCACAGAACAGAGAGACCAGAGCAAATGAAAGGAACGGATTAAGGAAAGGGAAAAGAGGGAAGTGAAACGAAAAGGAAAGGGAAACAGACAGCAGGCGAAAAAGATAGGGGAAGGATTAAGAAATGGGAGAAAGAAAGAAAGAAAGAAAGAAAGAAAGAAAGAAAGAAAGAAAGAAAGAAAGAAAGAAAGAAAGAAAGAAAGAAAGGAAAATTACTTGAACAGTGAAAGGGGGGAACATAGGGAAAGAAAAGAAAAAAGAGAAGAGGAAAGAGGATATCAAATGGGAGGAAAATGAAAAATATTAAGAAAAGGAAATAAAAATAAGAGAAGAAAAAAATAAGGAAAAAAGCAATGAAATGAGAAAGGGAGGGGCAAAAGATACAGACAGGAAAAAAACAAAGGGGGGGGGGCAAATATCAAAAGAAAATGAAAAGATAGGGAAAGGAAAAATACAAAGGAAGAAAGGAAATGTGGGGAAAGGGAAAAACAGAAAGATATCAACAGGAAGAATAAGAATTAAGGACTGGAGAAGAGGGCAGTAAAAAAAGAAAGAAAAATAGGGAAAAGAAGGAGGGAAGGGAAGGGAAGGGAAGGAAAGGAAAGGAAAGGAAAGGAAAGGAAAGGAAAGGAAAGGAAAGGAAAGGAAAGGAAAGGAAAGGAAAGGAAAGGAAAGGAAAGGAAATTATATGGAAAATATAAGGAAGGGAAAAAAGTAAAGGGAATGGGAAATATAAGGACAGAAAGGAAAATGAAAAGGGGAAAGCTATCGACGGGAAGGGAAGAGAAAGGAAGGGAAGAAAGGAAGGAAGAAAGAAACATTACATGAACAGTGAAAGGGGGAAAGAAAAGAAAATGAGAAGAGGAAATAGGATATCAAAAAGGAGGATTTAATTCATATTAAATAAAATAAGAGATGGGGAAAAATAAGGAAAAAAGCAATGAAATGAGAAAGGAAAGGGCAAATGATAAAGACAGGAAAGAAAAACAAAGGAGGATAAATATCAAAAGGTAGAGGAAAAAGGGAAATAGAAAGAGAAAAGGAAAAGATGGTGAAAGGAAAGAGATGAAAGAGAGGAAGGAAATATTGGGAATGGGAACATGGAAAGATATCAAAAGGAAGAAAAGGGATTTAGGAATGTGGAAAGGGGAAGTAAAAAGGAAAAATGAAGGTGGAAAGGAAATTTAATTGGAAAAGTGAAAATATAAGGAAGGAATAAAAAAGTGAAAATGGAAAGGAAATGAAAAGGGGAAGGAGAAGGAGAAAGCTATCAAAAGGAAGAGAAAAAATTAAAGGAAATGGTGAAAGGAAAAGAAAAGAAAAGTAAGGAAGGAAGGAAGAAGAGAAATGGGAAAAGGAAACTTAAAAAGTATTAAGTAAATGGGTAAAATGGTAGGGGAAAAGGAAAGAAATAGAAAAAAATGGAAAAGAAAAGAAAACAGAAAAGGCAAAGCAAGGAAATGAAAAAGGGGAAGGGGAAAATATAAGGAAGTAAAAATGAAAAAGACAAATTTAAAGGAAAAGGAAAAGATACATAAGGGAAAACTATCAAAAGGAAGGGGGAAAAGAAAATAGAACGAAAAAAGGAAAGGGAAAAAATAGAGAAGGGGAGAGGAAAATTATCGATAAGAAGGAAAATCATTAAGGACAGGTGAAGAGGGGGAAGTGAAAAGGAAATAAATGTAAAGGACATTATAGGAAAAGAAAGAAAAGGGAAAGGAAGGAAAAAAGGAAAGGCAAGGAAACGGAAACAAAAGGAAGGGGAAAATATAAGGATGTAAAAGGAAATGAAAGATAGGGAAAGGGAAAAGATTTTGAATGGAAACAAAAAGAATGATGAAAGGAAATCTGTCTTTCGAAAGTAGTTCTCGATGAATACAGCAGGAAGAAAAACACTTGTGTGTTTAGTGTTTAGTGTGTGTGTGTGTGTGTGTGTGTGTTACTGACAGGCTGATTTTTCCACTCTGTCTCACAAACACTGATTAGAATCTGGTCATGGAGCCACTGTGGAAACACTGATGTTAGAGAGAGAGAGTGTGTGTTTGTATGACACACCGAACAATGACGCTACTGCATTTTTCATTACAAGCAGCCGCTGAATACAGTTTAAGACTCCTGAGAAGAAGAGAAAAATGAAAGTTCAGTGAAATGAAATGAAAGTGCATGCTGCTACAGCTGTCAAGCTCCAAAAAAGACAACAGAGCACCGTCAAAGTAGTTCACACGACCCATGAGCAGTGGTCTTCATCTTTTAAAGCCACACATCAGTGTCACAGCCAACAAAAATACTTTTGTTACTAACAATCCCACTGAAAATACATATAACTGTGCTTCAGTTAACAACCGGGTGAGCAAATGCTGACAGATTTATCATTTCTAAAGGACTATCCATTGAATTATTAAAGATGCGCTGCTTCATTTCTGCACCAAATGCAATTGTTAACTCTATTGCAATTGTCTTCCATTGGTCAGAAAAACAGGTAGTCCCGCCTCCAAACTCATGCTATTGGTGGAGTTTCACTTTTCAAGTAGGAAAGTAATCTTTTTTATATAAAGTTGGAGAAGAGCAAATATTTTAACATTCAGAAAACTATACAGCAACTTTAACTTTTTGTTTTTATTTAGTGGAGTGTTTTTTCCCCACCCTTTCTTCTTTTTTGCCTCCATCAGGGCTGTAATATCAGCAGTCAACACACGGCCTCCTCGAGCGCTGTGTGTGTATGTGTGTGTTTGTGGGTGAGGGAGGGGGGTGGGTTTGAGGTCTGTTGCAGCCTGAGGTCACTGCATTACTGCAAGTCCCACTCAAGTCTCTACATAAGACTTTTTTGCACTTTTTTTTCCTTCTCAACTTGTCATTCTTGCTTTATCTCTCTCTACTAAAATCCTACTCTTCACTTTACTCTACAACCACTTTGAAATCATCATTGCAGTTTGCACTCATCCCTTTTTCTCCTCACTTTCACATTTCATATTTTGTTTATTCCTCAGCTCTCTCCATGCTCTCGCTCTCTCTCTTTCTCGCTCTATTTTTCTCTGGGAAAGTGTGAGCGGTTAAAGCACTTTTCATGAATAGGGTTAAAAATAGGTCCTGAAACCTTTTTCTTGTTTAACAAATGGTCAGTAAATGAACAATGCTTGACCTGTAGAATATGTTAAATGTCAACCTCAGGAGGTCCAAGGACCTTTGCTTTTCTTTAACCACCCCCTTTCTTTTTCTTCTCTTCTTTTTACACTATTACCATGCATTTTTTCATAAATAAACACTACTCTATTTTTCTCTGGGAAAGTGTGAGCGGTTAAAGCACTTTTCATGAATAGGGTTAAAAATAGGTCCTGAAACCTTTTTCTTGTTTAACAAATGGTCAGTAAATGAACAATGCTTGACCTGCAGAATATGTTAAATGTCAACCTCAGGAGGTCCAAGGACCTTTGCTTTTCTTTAACCACCCCCTTTCTTTTTCTTCTCTTCTTTTTACACTATTACCATGCATTTTTACATAAATAAACACTATATCTATCTATCTATCTATCTATCTATCTATCTATCTATCTATCTGTCTGTCTCTCTGTCTGTCTGTCTGTCTGTCTGTCTATCTGTCTGTCTATCTATCTGTCTCTCTGTCTGTCTGTCTATCTATCTATCAAATTTTCTAGCAAAAATTCTACATTTTGGATACTGAATTCTACATTTAAAAAATAGTTTAACTAAACATTTTAAATATTTTAGTCTTATGTAGTTTTCCACTACAATAAGTATATTTAATATAAATATAAATTTAACAAATTGTCAAAATTATGACATTATATGATTGTATCATTCTTTTACATTTTGCAGTAAGGTTGTACCTATTAGGTTACACATATTTAAGGTGTAATACAGACATTTGAAATTGTTTGAATATTATAAATAAAACATTTTCATTAACATTTTCCCTACTTGAAAGAAAATAATCATCAACTGAAATAAAATATAAAACAATTTATTTTAGCTAGTAGCTAAAGCAACATTTCCCATTTTAACTTGATGTACTAAAACATAAATATTCCTAAAAACTATACAGTTGACTCACAAAAAAATGTTTTAAAAATGACACAAACACAGAACAAAATTACTAAAACTTCAGTTAAAATTAAAATGAAATGTAAAATACAGTATAAAAATATAATAATTAAAACTATAATCGCATATAACACAGTTTAAACGAACTAATTTTTATGCTAGGCTTTTTTGCTTTTCTCCTTTTCTGCTTCCGGAAGACCTGGCGCACCTCTTCTTCGCTGACATTTAGTGAAATGTTTTAGTATATCTTTTCAGTTTGCTTTTTCATGAGATTGGCAGTATGTTTTTTTTTCTTCTCACCCCTAGTTTTCCACAGCAGGATGGGCTTTCCTTAAATGACAAGTGTTATCACATCTTTAATCCCTTGTGGTTGCCATGGAAATTCGAAAGTCCCGGGACATTCCACTCGCACACACACACACACACACACACATACACATTATGGCTCTATGATGGCCCTGTCTATGGAAACACACACACAGATAGATACAATAGATATGGATATAGATAGATATGGAAATGGAAATGTAAAGTGTGCAGGAAGCCCAGTATGATACATATATATATTCTGTGCATGTCCGCTTAACTGCAGTCAGCTATTAATCTTTCAAACAGGTTGGAGTCACTGTGTGTGTGTGTGTGTGTGTGTGTGTGTGTGTGTTTGTGTTTTAGGGTTGTGCAACATTCAGAATCCAACTGAAAACGCTTTTAAATTTCAGTTCAGCTGCAGAATTTCAATTGAATTTGAGATCACAAGTTCTGTTTAAATATGCATAATTAAACTAATTATGCATAATTACTCTTATTTTGAAGACTTTGGGGTAAATTAGCAGTGTGCTTTGTGGGAAACGAAATGTTGTATTAAAAAAAACTTAAATGTAAAAGTCCTATTTAATAAAATGATTATTAAGTATTTTAATCTTAAATTATTATATTAAATAATTTCAATTTTAACATTTTAAATATAAACAAAAGTAAAATGTAGCTATAATAAATGTAAATATAATGATTTAAATATTTGTAATGCTAAATTACTCCAAACTCTTCAAAATAAGAATACATTTGCATAAATCATGTAATTTTTTATTTTATTTATTGTAAAATGATTTTTTTAAATATTTTTATATAATTTATTGTATTTTTTTTACTTGCTTTCAGCTAATTCACTTCCTCTGCTGTGTGACTCTTTAATTTCTTTACATTTCAGTTCAGTCAGTTCTTCTTGTCATTCCATTCCAGCTTCCTGTGAGGTGTGTCCAATTCAAATGTAATGAATGAGTTGCTCCTGAAGTTGGGGTTTGCTTTAGAGGTTTGGGGTTTGTTGAAGCATATGAGTAATAGACAGTGATGTTTGCTTAGCAAGTGCCACTCAATATATTAATATATTAAAGGCCATGTATAGAAGAGCAGAAGTCTGCACTAAAGCATAATATTCCTTTAATGTGCAGCAGGGACATTTAGAAATCTCACCAGTGACCTTTGCAACAATACTAACACTAACACCAACACTAAGCAATTACAGCACCTTCAACCATTTTCAGACGAGTTGTGTTTAATGTGTGTGTGTGTGTGTGTGTGTGTGTGTCACAGGCAGAGACACTGAGATCAAGACAAATGGACTGTAAAGTTATCAGCCTTTTAAAGCTGACTTTAGATCTGCAAAATTGCCGAGCCTCAGCCAATCGGTTGTAACCCTCACTCTAAAGCTGCCAGTCGTGTTTAACTGAGACTAGCCAATCATTACGTGCTGTGACAACCACAAACTGCCATTAATTAAAAGTAAAACACTCCACGTAATACGAATAACAAACACTTTAGCCTGCTACAGCCTGGGTTTAGACTGTTGAGTGTCTCTGTGAGTTTAATATTCCTATTTGATTTTGTATAATCTATAAATATTTTGGTTGATTTTGAGTGTCATTGAGATACTATTACAGTTTTTACTAATATTTGAATCGGTTTTATTTTATTTTAATTAAAGTTTTAATGATTTTGTTGTGCGTTTTTGTTAGTTTTAGTAGTTTTTCGCTTTTTTAAATATAAATGTCTATATAGTTTTTTTATTATTATTTTCATTATTTTAGTTTTAGTTATTTTAGTACATCAAGTAAAAATGTTGCAGAAATAACGGATATGTAATGTGTGTGATGTAACAATAATGTTTTTTTTCATGGATTTAATTTGAGTTTTAGTTAACTATAATAACATCGGTTTGTTATTTTTTATTTTAAATTAATTATTTTTTAATATTGATTGATTGATTGATTGATTGATTTTTTTTATCCTTAGCGCCTTAAAATAATTTAACGCAAAAACTCAAAAAGCGCCTATGTTTTTTTGTGTTTATAGTAATAGTTGAAAAGTATATAATGTTATTTATAAAGAATTCCACTCATATTTTGTAGTTCAAAGGGTTTTATTTACAATGAAACCATTTTTTTAAATTTCCTCCATTGTATGTGTGTAGGGGAAACATTTGAATTTGAGTATGAAAAATTTAGGCGAAAATTCCAAAAAACGCCCAGAGAATTAAATTGAAAATGGTAAAGGTTTTTCAACACTCGTCTATGAATGGAAACGTGGCAGACTCATTTGAAACTGGTTTTGAAAACATTTCTCCTTTTCATCATCTCAAGCATGCTTATTTTTCTCAGAGCCATTAACCAACAGAACACTGAACGATTAGACAATCTTAACCTGTAATTTCCTCCACGTTGGCCTGATGCTTTTATCAGTGTAAAATAAGGATATTTTTCTCCATTCATTGTGAGCTCCAGTAACCTTGCTTCTGTTCAAAACAAAATCCCTTCGCCGATCAGCTAACGACATCTCTGGAAATCTCTCAGTGTTTGGCGGCTGCTGGCAGCTGTGGCGTCGTAAAGCTCTGCCAGTGCTATGTTCATCTTTGCAGTGGGATCCTCAATTTCCTATGTCTGCCTGTATTTCATTCTACAAGTAGCTCGTTCAAACTATTTATGTTGCTCCTGGTGATGTTTAAGTTCTTTGGGTGATTTCTGAACATAACTTTACAAGCTGTTTCACTTCCTAGGGTGCGTTACGGGGAAAGTGGGTTTCGGAAACGATCCTGTATAGTCTCAGATAGCACATCCACAGAAATCACTGCAGGGTTATGATCGTAACTGACATATTTTCATTACTTGAAATAAATAAACATTAATTGAAATAAAATAAAACATAAACATTTAAAAAAGTTCAAATATAAAAAATAAAAATAAATAAATATATATATATATACATATATAAAAGTTGAAGTACTAAAATAACTAAAACTAAATAAACTAAACTTTATAGACATATATAAATAAAACTTAAATCAAATTAAAAAAAATTAGCAAAAACTATAATAATGAAAATCAGCAGTTTCATTAGTGTTAAATTAACTAAATATCCATTTATTCTGTGTACTAGCTATAACATATAGTCTATAACATACGTATTATGTTTAGATGGCATAAACGTTTGATCACATTTTCCATTATTTTTACCAATGTTTTATGTAACTGTTCTATGTTTAATGTCAAAAAGACATTTCATACACACAATGACATGAATACATTTTTTTTTGTAATTTCCCATTTTTTCCCATTTCTAAAAAAAACTAAATTTTTATATTTCTTTTGTGGTTTAAAGAAAAAAGTATTTGTTAACGTACACAAATGCTGATAACTATTCAAATCAGCTAATAATAAAAAAACAGACAACGTAAAAACAACAATTTTACAGAAAATTTTGATTTTGTCCCTCTAGTTTTGGCACTGAATAAGCAACACGTATTTTTTTCATTAAAAAATATATTTAAAATGTATTTTCATCAAAGAATTCTGAAAAAAGCATGATTTGTGATTCATAAATAATAATAATAATAATAATAATAATAAAAATATATATATATGTATGTACCTTATATTACTTTTGGATGCACGTAAAATCTGATCACATTTTTCATTTGTTTCCCCTGTATTTTCTGTTCACATATCTTTTGCACCATCATTTAAATATCATATTTTTTCCCGTCTGTTTTGTTTGTTTCTTTAGCTCTTTGCGGATGAGTGTGTCCTTTTCCAGCCTCCCACTCCTGGTGCTGATTTCCCGCTATGGAAATGCTCGTCACCAGCTGTGCCATATTATGGCACATTAAAACGTCCGTTTGCTGCTCATTTCAATAAGAGCGCTTTTAATGAGGAAACATCGATTCTCTCTGGTCTGAGCGAGGCTGTAATGAAATAAGAGAGAGGGATGGAGAAGAGCGGTAATCGCTGATGAATGTGCTGTCTCATTGAAGTCGACGTGGTGAAAAGGCACAAGCCTCCTCTCACCAATCAGCCCTCATTAGTAGTGACACAAACAACTTCATGCTGTTTTCCTACAGGTCAGCCGGAAATGAACGATGACACAGACCTGTGCACTCTCGCTCTCATGGGTCAGAGGTGAATTTAACAACAGCAATCAGAGGCTCATCAGAGAGTTTATGATGAGTTCAACCGCAGGACTTTGATGTGCTGCAGGTGGACGGGAGGTCAGAGGTCAGTTTTGGCAGCTTCCTCTGCAGGAGGCCACAGAGGTCCATGGCTACAACATGACTGTGTTTGAAATAGCATACTAGCATACTATTACTACAGTATATAATGCGTATATGGTGCATAATATGCACATTTTTAGTCTTCTTAAATTTTTAGTCAATTTTTCCCCCTTTTTTTAACATTAACAAATTGAAAATAATTTTCATGTACTGCAAAAACTTTTAAAAATATTATAATTATTATAGAACATTATTCAAAATGCATAGTATATATAAAGAAGTTTTACACAAAATTATATACATATACATACACAAAAATATGAAGCAGCACAACTGTTTTCAACATTGATAATAATAAGAAATGTTCATTAAATCAGCATATTTTTGAAGGATCATGTGACACTGAAGACTGGAGTAATGATGTTGAAAACTTAGCTTTGATCACAGCAATAAATTACATTTTGAACTATATTAAAATAGAAAACGGTTACTTTAAACTGTAACAATATTTTACAATATCAGTTTTTATTGTATTTTTAATCATATAAATGCAGCCTTGGGGGTCCCTGTATCAGCCGATCATTAGTTTTTTTATTTAATATTGAATTTGAATTCAGCTTCAGTTTTCATTTTTCATTTTTCATTAAGGGATAGAAAAATGAATAAACAGCTTGAATGTTCAGGGCTGGAATTAAATGCCCCTTTCCAATCAGCCGAAGATCAAACTGTGTCGTCATCAGTACTTCCACAGTTCCGTGCAGCAGAATAGTTAGTGTGCACAGAACAAAGCCTGATCTAGGACCTGCCCCGTACAGTTTAAAAATCTCTATACTGATATAGCAGCAGAGGACTATCAACCCTCTATACGGACACCTTGGCTATTGAATCCCCATTGGCTAGTACATTTTTTAGTTTACTCGCCAGACTGGTATACTAAATTATATACATATATATATTAATTATAGGAACAATTTCAACCTCTCCTGTGAGCCACCAAAGGATCAGCGGCAGCTTTAACAAAAGGTCAGCGCTTTACTGCAAGTCAGATGAGGGCCGTGGATGACTTTAAACTACAGCTTGTTGCCTCAGGCAACACGGAAAGCAATAAAAATCAAGGCAAAAACAAGATAAACAGCATAAGATCTAGTAGCGTCCTCGGGCCACACACACATATGAAGTTTTCGAGGTAAATCAGGTCTGTTTAATGGCCATGTGTCTCTGCAGGGAAGAGAGTGGTATATTTAATTTATCTCAGAGATTTATCCCTCTATTTGAGCAGAGCGTGAGAGAGATAGTGCTCACATTGACATACAGGATCACTGCAGTCTGGGTGTCTGGTTGTGATAGAAAGTCAGTGAGAGAGAGATAACGTGAGAGGGAAGTCAAACTAAAAAGAAAAATAACAAATGAGATCTCTATAATGTCTCCTTTGCTTCTCTTAACATGTTTTGCTCAAAGTCACCATGAAATCAAAATAAGTTTTTCTCTTCTCTGATGAAGTGTTTTTCATTGTGAGGGTAGACATGGATCACATGGATGAGCTAATGATTTATTAACGTAGTAGAATGGTCGAAGCAGTCGAAGCGAAACGAGGCCGCTGAACGAGCGTGACACACGGCTCGAAAGCAGCGGAGCTTTTATTATGCCACAGTCGACTCCTTCCGGTCGTGAGTATGTGTAAAGCAGCACTGTTTTATCATACTAGATACATTTGAAAGTTCTGTTATAATGCTCATCGGTCTATTAAAACACACAACATATTAAAGCGTCTTTGGTGTTTCACAAACAAAACCGGAAAATTATGACATCATTAGCAGGCGACACAATGACACTATGGACACGCTCCGTGTCACTAGATAAAATTGCTTATTTCTCTGGATTTAAACATCCTTCAAAACATTTGGGATAATGTAAGTACACAAGTTAGCAAAAAATATAACACTGTTCTAGTGGTTTTTGGATATTTTAATAAACATACATATTGTGCCTTTAAAGAAAATTACTGCCATTTGGCAAATAAATCATTTTACGTACTTATTCCTAACTCTTTAAAGGTGACCTATTATAGCCCTTTTTACAAGATGTGAAATAAGTCTCTGATATCCCCAGAGTGTGCGTGTAAAGGTTTAGCTCAAAATACCTTACAGATCATTTTTTAATTGCCACTTTTAGAGTATGAGCCGAAACGCGCCGTTTTTGTCTTTCCCTTTAAATGCAAATAAGCTGGTGCTCGTGGAGAAGAGGGCGGAGCTTCAAGAGCTCAAGCTCTGCAGACTCTATTGCAAGCTCCAGCAATACCAGTGCTAGCCTTTGCAAATAAACACTCCACTATTAGTACAAGCCTGTTATCTTTACAGAAAACGCACTCCGTTTAAAAGTCAGTCATCTGATTGTACTGTGCATAAAAAAATGCACTTTATGAATTACACAGACGGGAGCATGGCGTGATAAAAATAACTCATGGTGCCATACAAACTTTATAAGCCCCACTTGTGATTATGAGCTTGACTAATTCCAGCAGTCGACTTCACATTGCTTTCATATGCAATTTTAACTCCCACATTCCTATTTACGATCATTCTGGTAGCACATGAAGGCAGCATCAGTGAAAACAGACAGAAAATGGTAGCTTTAGCAACATTAGCCTTACAAAGTGCCAAGAAGCTCTTTCAGAAAGGCAATTTGGAAAGCTAACGCGTGATACTTCTGGAGGTGTAGCTGGATCACGAACAGTTGGCACTGCTCCATCCTTCAGGAACAACTTTTGTGCAAAACCTGCTTTATACTGACCCTCATTCACAAAGCAGTCCTGTGTAAAATGATTCACGCAGACATAAACGAATTTCGGTAGAGTTGAGGGAGCATTTTCTTCTAAAACAAAATTAATCCAACTTGTCTTCAGCGGCTCAGATTTTGGGATGTAAGTAGAGAGCTATGTGGATTCATACATCCAGCTACAGAACACCTAAAACGATTGGGAGAAATTCTCTTCAGTGCAGTAATGGCGGACTGTGTACAACTCGCTGTGAATTCGCTCAGGGCGGTTCTATGTTAAAACAGCAGTGTCTGTCAACATTCGTGGGCAGGGCCTGTGGCTAATGTGACGTCACATTAGCACCAAGTCAGAAAACAGGTAGTTGGGAGACACTGCTTATGATTTATGGGGATTGAAAAAAAAAGGAGTGGGTGGATTTTTATCATTATAGGGTGGTTGTGTACACACACTGCCAACATACATTTATGTCCAAAAAGTGAATTTTGCCTAATAGGTCCCCTTTAAGCTTTAAGTTACATTTCAGATGACAAGGGATCAACTTATAATCATGTTTATATTAATTAGCCCGTGAACTTATTTTCTCAAATAGCCTGGTTATGCGAAGCATTCGCAGCTTATATGGACAGAACGCCACTGCATTTCACATCAAATTGTTCAAAGACCAAACAATCAGAGCTATACCAGTATTCACATGAACGCAATATGTCCATAGCTAAAATAACTTAAAGTGGGTGTAGTTAATTCTGGCTACCATACCTGACCTTTCATTTCTAATGGGAAGAAAGAGCATATTTGAGTATTTCCAACAGACTTAAGCATTTTTAGAAAGAAAAACATGCTTAAAAGTTGTTATGGTTCTTTCCTTTTTTTTGCATTTAAAATAAAGCACAAACATTCTCACAGCCAGGGGAGCCATAAGGGGTGGGAAGGTTAGGATGATTCCTAGGGCCCAACGATGGACCCCCAGAGGGGGGAACACGATTTACTGAGGGGCCCCTCTGGAACATGATTTCTAATCAAAACAAAAATTAAATAAATTCTCTCTGGTCTGCGCGAGGCTGCAATGAATTAACAGAGAGGGATGGAGAAGAGCGGTCATTGCTGATGAATGTGCTGTCTCATTGAAGTCGACGTGGTGAAAAGGCACAAGCCTCCTCTCACCAATCAGCCCTCATTAGTAGTGACACAAACAACTTCATGCTGTTTTCCTACAGGTCAGCCGGAAATGAACGATGACACAGACCTGTGCACTCTCGCTCTCATGGGTCAGAGGTGAATTTAACAACAGCAATCAGAGGCTCATCAGAGAGTTTATGATGAGTTCAACCGCAGGACTTTGATGTGCTGCAGGTGGACGGGAGGTCAGAGGTCAGTTTTGGCAGCTTCCTCTGCAGGAGGCCACAGAGGTCCATGGCTACAACATGACTGTGTTTGAAATAGCATACTAGCATACTATTACTACAGTATATAATGCGTATATGGTGCATAATATGCACATTTTTAGTCTTCTTAAATTTTTAGTCAATTTTTCCCCCTTTTTTTAACATTAACAAATTGAAAATAATTTTCATGTACTGCAAAAACTTTTAAAAATATTATAATTATTATAGAACATTATTCAAAATGCATAGTATATATAAAGAAGTTTTACACAAAATTATATACATATACATACACAAAAATATGAAGCAGCACAACTGTTTTCAACATTGATAATAATAAGAAATGTTCATTAAATCAGCATATTTTTGAAGGATCATGTGACACTGAAGACTGGAGTAATGATGTTGAAAACTTAGCTTTGATCACAGCAATAAATTACATTTTGAACTATATTAAAATAGAAAACGGTTACTTTAAACTGTAACAATATTTTACAATATCAGTTTTTATTGTATTTTTAATCATATAAATGCAGCCTTGGGGGTCCCTGTATCAGCCGATCATTAGTTTTTTTATTTAATATTGAATTTGAATTCAGCTTCAGTTTTCATTTTTCATTTTTCATTAAGGGATAGAAAAATGAATAAACAGCTTGAATGTTCAGGGCTGGAATTAAATGCCCCTTTCCAATCAGCCGAAGATCAAACTGTGTCGTCATCAGTACTTCCACAGTTCCGTGCAGCAGAATAGTTAGTGTGCACAGAACAAAGCCTGATCTAGGACCTGCCCCGTACAGTTTAAAAATCTCTATACTGATATAGCAGCAGAGGACTATCAACCCTCTATACGGACACCTTGGCTATTGAATCCCCATTGGCTAGTACATTTTTTAGTTTACTCGCCAGACTGGTATACTAAATTATATACATATATATATTAATTATAGGAACAATTTCAACCTCTCCTGTGAGCCACCAAAGGATCAGCGGCAGCTTTAACAAAAGGTCAGCGCTTTACTGCAAGTCAGATGAGGGCCGTGGATGACTTTAAACTACAGCTTGTTGCCTCAGGCAACACGGAAAGCAATAAAAATCAAGGCAAAAACAAGATAAACAGCATAAGATCTAGTAGCGTCCTCGGGCCACACACAGTTTTCGAGTTTTCGAGGTAAATCAGGTCTGTTTAATGGCCATGTGTCTCTGCAGGGAAGAGAGTGGTATATTTAATTTGATTTATCCCTTTATCCCTCTATTTGAGCAGAGCGTGAGAGAGATAGTGCTCACATTGACATACAGGATCACTGCAGTCTGGGTGTCTGGTTGTGATAGAAAGTCAGTGAGAGAGAGATAACGTGAGAGGGAAGTCAAACTAAAAAGAAAAATAACAAATGAGATCTCTATAATGTCTCCTTTGCTTCTCTTAACATGTTTTGCTCAAAGTCACCATGAAATCAAAATAAGTTTTTCTCTTCTCTGATGAAGTGTTTTTCATTGTGAGGGTAGACATGGATCACATGGATGAGCTAATGATTTATTAACGTAGTAGAATGGTCGAAGCAGTCGAAGCGAAACGAGGCCGCTGAACGAGCGTGACACACGGCTCGAAAGCAGCGGAGCTTTTATTATGCCACAGTCGACTCCTTCCGGTCGTGAGTATGTGTAAAGCAGCACTGTTTTATCATACTAGATACATTTGAAAGTTCTGTTATAATGCTCATCGGTCTATTAAAACACACAACATATTAAAGCGTCTTTGGTGTTTCACAAACAAAACCGGAAAATTATGACATCATTAGCAGGCGACACAATGACACTATGGACACGCTCCGTGTCACTAGATAAAATTGCTTAGTTCTCTGGATTTAAACATCCTTCAAAACATTTGGGATAATGTAAGTACACAAGTTAGCAAAAAATATAACACTGTTCTAGTGGTTTTTGGATATTTTAATAAACATACATATTGTGCCTTTAAAGAAAATTACTGCCATTTGGCAAATAAATCATTTTACGTACTTATTCCTAACTCTTTAAAGGTGACCTATTATAGCCCTTTTTACAAGATGTGAAATAAGTCTCTGATATCCCCAGAGTGTGCGTGTGAAGGTTTAGCTCAAAATACCTTACAGATCATTTTTTAATTGCCACTTTTAGAGTATGAGCCGAAACGCGCCGTTTTTGTCTTTCCCTTTAAATGCAAATAAGCTGGTGCTCGTGGAGAAGAGGGCGGAGCTTCAAGAGCTCAAGCTCTGCAGACTCTATTGCAAGCTCCAGCAATACCAGTGCTAGCCTTTGCAAATAAACACTCCACTATTAGTACAAGCCTGTTATCTTTACAGAAAACGCACTCCGTTTAAAAGTCAGTCATCTGATTGTACTGTGCATAAAAAAATGCACTTTATGAATTACACAGACGGGAGCATGGCGTGATAAAAATAACTCATGGTGCCATACAAACTTTATAAGCCCCACTTGTGATTATGAGCTTGACTAATTCCAGCAGTCGACTTCACATTGCTTTCATATGCAATTTTAACTCCCACATTCCTATTTACGATCATTCTGGTAGCACATGAAGGCAGCATCAGTGAAAACAGACAGAAAATGGTAGCTTTAGCAACATTAGCCTTACAAAGTGCCAAGAAGCTCTTTCAGAAAGGCAATTTGGAAAGCTAACGCGTGATACTTCTGGAGGTGTAGCTGGATCACGAACAGTTGGCACTGCTCCATCCTTCAGGAACAACTTTTGTGCAAAACCTGCTTTATACTGACCCTCATTCACAAAGCAGTCCTGTGTAAAATGATTCACGCAGACATAAACGAATTTCGGTAGAGTTGAGGGAGCATTTTCTTCTAAAACAAAATTAATCCAACTTGTCTTCAGCGGCTCAGATTTTGGGATGTAAGTAGAGAGCTATGTGGATTCATACATCCAGCTACAGAACACCTAAAACGATTGGGAGAAATTCTCTTCAGTGCAGTAATGGCGGACTGTGTACAACTCGCTGTGAATTCGCTCAGGGCGGTTCTATGTTAAAACAGCAGTGTCTGTCAACATTCGTGGGCAGGGCCTGTGGCTAATGTGACGTCACATTAGCACCAAGTCAGAAAACAGGTAGTTGGGAGACACTGCTTATGATTTATGGGGATTGAAAAAAAAAGGAGTGGGTGGATTTTTATCATTATAGGGTGGTTGTGTACACACACTGCCAACATACATTTATGTCCAAAAAGTGAATTTTGCCTAATAGGTCCCCTTTAAGCTTTAAGTTACATTTCAGATGACAAGGGATCAACTTATAATCATGTTTATATTAATTAGCCCGTGAACTTATTTTCTCAAATAGCCTGGTTATGCGAAGCATTCGCAGCTTATATGGACAGAACGCCACTGCATTTCACATCAAATTGTTCAAAGACCAAACAATCAGAATTATAAGGTGGTTGTGTACACACACTGCCAACACACATTTATGTCCAAAAAGTGAATTTTGCCTAATAGGTCCCCTTTAAGCTTTAAGTTACATTTCAAATGACAAGGGATCAACTTATAATCATGTTTATATTAATTAGCCCGTGAACTTATTTTCTCAAATAGCCTGGTTATGCGAAGCATTCGCAGCTTATATGGACAGAACGCCACTGCATTTCACATCAAATTGTTCAAAGACCAAACAATCAGAGCTATACCAGTATTCACATGAACGCAATATGTCCATAGCTAAAATAACTTAAAGTGGGTGTAGTTAATTCTGGCTACCATACCTGACCTTTCATTTCTAATGGGAAGAAAGAGCATATTTGAGTATTTCCAACAGACTTAAGCATTTTTAGAAAGAAAAACATGCTTAAAAGTTGTTATGGTTCTTTCCTTTTTTTTGCATTTAAAATAAAGCACAAACATTCTCACAGCCAGGGGAGCCATAAGGGGTGGGAAGGTTAGGATGATTCCTAGGGCCCAACGATGGACCCCCAGAGGGGGGAACACGATTTACTGAGGGGCCCCTCTGGAACATGATTTCTAATCAAAACAAAAATTAAATAAAACAAATTTAAATAAGTAATTCAAGTAATCAATAAAATTATCCCAAAATGGGAACCCCTAAAAAGTTATATTTATGAAGTGCCTCACTAAAGGTTCTATATAGAGCTTTACTCCTAAGTGTGTGTGTGTGTGTGTGTGCGTGCGTGCGTGTGTGAGTGTGTGTGTGTGTGTGAATACAAAATACAGTACCACTATGGGCACCCTGAAGCCCAGAGCTGGCTGGCGTGTGTGTGTCCGTTTGTATATATAACTACTCGATAAGTAGTCTGACCAAATTTAGACATGTCCTCTCTGCTACCCAATTTTTATCTCCAAGTTCATCTGTCATTATTGAAGTGTGTTTTACACTGTTTATATATTCCCAGAGAGTGAGCATGGAGCGAGTGTGTGCCTATATGAAGACACAACACAAAGAGTGTGACAATACTGACCTCCAGCTACAAGAATTGAAGGACCACACACACACACACAGCATTCTTTCATTTGTGGGAGGAGAGCTAAAGCGAAAGTGGTTAAAATACTGAAAAGTGTCCAAAACCCCCCTAAAACCAGCCAACCAGTTTATGCTGGATTTTGTAGCAGTGGTGTCTGTGTGTATGTGCACTGTGTGTTTGCCCACATACATGTGTCATTAAATGATGAAGCTATTCTGAAACTTTAGTAAAATCTTTCCAACAATTCATACGTCAGCACATTTACCTGGTTGGACTCCTTGAACTTAAACTGAAACAAACAGATTAAACAGAATCAGTAAAAAAGCATTAGAAGGTTCAATACAAGAAATATTATTTTAATAATAATAATAATAATAATACATTTAAATTATTTAATAATAATTTATTTATTTATTTATTTTGCTTGGTTTGTCTCCTAAGAGCTAACATTAATATACTGATCAATTTTAAATAACTTAACAAAATAGTATGATTCCTGATATATTTTTTATTTTTTTATTTTTTTATTTATTGCATTAAAGGAACCACAAATGATTCTTCCAGAAAAAAAGCAGATAAAGATATTTTTCTGTTCTTCATTTTCATTTCCATTACTGTGTTAACAAAAGCACAAAACACAACAGGTTCATAGCCAGTAAACGAACAGTACCAGACAAAGACTTCAGTCAGAATATTATTACAGCCATCTGTGCACATTACATTTGGATGGGAGAAAGTATTTTAATAATAAATGTATACATTGATGACATGAGTAAAGCCATAGCCTACAAAAATAATTATTCTGTCAAAAATCTAAATAATACCAAATATATACCAAATAGACCAAATTTAAAGTTATTTTGATTTAAATTTTTTATGCTTTATAAAAATCAAATAAACTTTAAATCACACACACAAATGATCTTTTTTTAACATGATGGTCTTGAAATAAATATAAGTAGACCTCTCAATGAGGTAAATTAATAATAAACAAAAACTGGCAAAAATAAATAAATAAATACAGGCAAAAACTATTAGTAATAATGCACTTTTGTCTTCCATTTGATACCATCTTCTTGTTGATGAATAAAGTAGTGGCAACTGCAGCAACACATTTGTGGTTCTTAATGGACAAAACTGTTCTCAGCTCTCATTTATTATTAACATGATAAAAGGGGTTTATTGTAAAGCATTAGCTAGTTTTACTGGACGACACCAAACCCTGTATAATGTGAGGAACCTTCCCACATTTCACGTGTCAGTTCAGCTTCATTATAAATCAGGTTTTCCAGCCAGCAGCAATGTACAGTTATCAGGACCTGTGCAAGTGAAGGTAGGATTGTGTTTATTGATGCAGCTGAATAGACTTTGCATGATCTGACAGTTCTAGCTAAAGTCCTTTTTTGTTTTCAGATAGTAATATTTAATGGATATCTTCTAAAATGTTTTATGTGTGATTCTATATATGTATTCTTATCTTGAGATGTTACTTAACATTACAATTCCATTACAAAAAAAAAACAAAAAAAACTTTATAACGGAATTAAAAATATGCTGAAGAAGAAAAATGTTATGCTCCTGGTAGATGTGTCCATTTTATGAGCAAATTTAGACATTTACAATGGTCAATATTATGAACTCTCTGAAGGTTGAATGCCGTGACTGACTAATCAGAGTTTCAGATCATTGCATTATGACTCGATTTCACTATTATCTTAGAATTAGAATGATTATTAAAACTTCATTATTAAACTTTATAGAAATCTACATGAATCCAAGAGAAAATGTAGCCTATCCATTTTCCCATGGTTTGTCTGCTAAGAACTAACATTAACATACTGATACATTTTAACTATTGAACAAAATAGCATGATTCCTGATATATTTTTGAAGAAAATCATTTTTATACATTAAAGGAAGCACAAATGATTCTTCCAGAAACAGCAGATAAATATATCTTTCTGTTCTTCATTTTATATCCATCATTGTGCTACTAAACATGTGTCACCTGTGGCATCGTATTAGTGGTTTTAAATGGATAAAATTGAACATTTGCTATATTACTGAACAACACCCAGACATTTTTACAGGGCAGTCAGATAGAAGGGCTTGATCCAGCAACAACAAGACCCAGATGAATGAAGGTAGGATTGTGTTTCTGTACATCTACAAAACCTTTGCATGACTAGTAACTTGCTATCCAATCTTCATGTCCCGGGGTCCCAACTGTTCATGTTGTTCTGTATAATAATCTCCTCTTAAATTATATGATTTATACAAATACTGAAATGTGTTCAGCTTTTTTTTAAATGAAGAGGAACACTAGCGAATAAGAAGGACTTATTCAACTGCAGTAAGCCACAAACAAGCTGCATTTTGAATAAAATATAAGGAATTATTTTAGGATAATGTCTAAACATGTTGACCTGATAATAATGTGACTCAACTGATGTGTCTTTTAGACCAAAAGTCCCGAATGCTCCATCTGTCATCTATTTCATTGAAGACAAGACAGCAAGAGTGAGGAGCAACAATCCTTTTAATTCAGTTTATTCTCTAGTTCTGCACTTCCAGTGATGGAAACTCCCAGATCTCCATTCAATACTACATCTGACAGTGATCTTTACAGCATCACAGCCGAGCCAAACTATTACAATCGAAGCAGGATGAATAACTATTACACTGAATTCACTGTCCCTGCTTCAATCATTGCTAGCATTGAAATTCCCATGATCTGTTTGGCTATTTATGCTGTTTATTCTCTCATCAAATCTAAACAAGCTGCTCCAGTTTTTGTCATAAATCTACTCATTTCAGATCTCATACAGATTGTTTGCACATTGCTACTTAACGCTAGCTTGCTCTTTAGTTACATAATAATTTGGGCAGGTTCCATAGGTTTGTATTTCATGACATGTATAGCCGTAGAGAGATACGTTCTGATCGCTCATCCTGTTTGGCACAGGTCTCATCGCTCAGTCAAATGTTTTGTGTGTACTTCATTGACCGGTTGGCTTATACCTTTTATTGTTTGTCTAGTTTGCTTTTTCATAAATGAACTGGTGTATATAATGCCCTTCATCCCCTATCTAGTGATCATTGTGTGTTTTGTAGGCACATGCAGGTCTCTCTCTCACTCAATCTCTCTCACTCCTGTAAAGCAGCAGTTAGCTCTGGCTCCTCTGTTCTTTGTGGTGATCAGTTACACCTTTCTAATCCTCCCCTTGCAAATTTGTATTTTTCTGCTTCTACATGAGCACGAATTCCCACTTAGTCTGTTTATCTTTACTTTTATTCTTTATCTGTTAAACCCGCTTGTGGACTGTTTGCTGTATGTGTTCATGAGGAGCGACATTGAGAAAATCATCAGGATGCCTCACTGCTGCTCCAGACTGAAGAGAGTCCAGACTGAAACGGGACAGACCACATCTACTGATGTACAGTGTGATCATGTGTGAGAGATTCACACCAGACTGCTGATGTCAGGGATTCATTCATGAATGTACAGTAAAAGTTCTCAAATAACTAATTACAGCAAGTTTAACTGGATGAAATGTGCATGACTCGAGTGTTCATCTTGTAATGAGATTCAATAAAACAAATGATGCATGTCCTGTGCTGTTGTGCTTTATGTCTGTACATAAACTACTATTTGTCATGGAATTATATGTCAGTATGGTTATAATACTGTACTTGTACTTGGAAATGATCTGGTCATATTGATCTTTAGAAAGTTGTGAAATGCTATTGTCACATTTTACTGAGAGAGAAATAAAGAAAGCCACAATTTCTTCTCCCAGACTTCTTCAGTAACTGTCAATTATAGAGGTGCAAGATATTTCAGGATTATATCGGTTGATTAACTATTCCGAGATCTTTCCATCAATATATATGTCAGCACATTTACCTGGTTGGAGTCCTTGAACTAAAATTTAGATATTTCTAAACAGATTAAACAGATCTGATATATTAAAATAAACAGAAAAGAAATAGTATTTTAATAATAATAAATAACATTATGATCCTGATAGATACAGTATTTTTGATTTATGAGCCAATTTAGACTGCTGTGACTGACTAACCAGAATTTCAAAGCATTGCATTAAGGCCCGATTTCACAATACTCATAAAAATAGAATGATTTTTATTAAAACTTTATAGTTACAGTTATTGTCCTTTGTGGATTCTGCATATGAGAGCTGCTGCGGGTATAGCCAAGAAATCTACATAAATCCAGAGAAAATCTATCCATTTTTCCATGGTTTGTCTCCTACTAATATTAAATACTGATACATGTTAAGTAATGGAACAAAATAGCATGATTCCTGATACATTTATAGATTTGTTTTTAAAGGAAGAACAAATGATTCTCCCAGAAACAGCAGATAAAGATATCTTTCTGTTCTTCATTTTCTATCCATCAGTGTGTTCATTAACATGTCAACTGTGGCATCACATTAGTGGTTTTAAATGGATGAAATAGAAGTCAGACCTCATCATCTATTAAAAATAAAAGCTGTTTATTGGGAATCATTTTTCTAGTTTTACTGAACAACACCCATATGTTTTAAATGTGGGAAACTTTCCCAAATTTCACGTGACGTTTTTACAAGTCAGTCAGATTCTAAAAGAAGGGCTTGATTCAGCAATGATCATCGAACAAGAACAAGACCCAGAAATATGAAGGTGTTTCAGTACATGTGCAAGAGCCTTTGCAAGCTAGTAATTTGCCATCCAAACTTTATGTTCCAGAGTCCTTACCGTTCATGTTGTTCTGTATAATAATCTCCTCTTAAATATTATGATTTATACAAATACTGAAATGTGTTCAGCTTTTTCTTTTTAGATAAAGAGGAACATTGGATAATAAGAAGGACTTATTCAACTGTATTAAGCTGCAAACAAGATGTATTTTGAGTAAAATTAGGAATTATTTTAGAATATTGTCTACACATGTTGATTTGATAATAATGTGACTCAACTGATGTGCCTTATAGACCAAAAGTCCTGAATCCTCCATCTGGCATCTATTTCGTTGAAGACAAGACAGCAAGAGTGAGGAGCAACACACCTTTTCATTAATTTGATTCACTAGTTCTGCATTTCGGTGATGGAAACTCCCAGATCATCATTCAATACTACATCTGACAGTGATCTTTACAACACCACAGCCGAGCCAAACTATGATGCTTACAATCAAAGCATAAACGACCCAGATGACTATGAACCACTCATAACTGGAGACACTGTCTATATTTCAATTATTTCTTGCCTTGAAACTCCCATGATCTGAGTGAACCATATGCATTGTGATGCATATGGTGATCCAGATTGTTTGCATGTTACTACTACACAATACAATTAATTTCTACTGGTTAATCACCATATGCATCACAATGATGTGGGCTGGTTTCACAGGTTTGTATTTCATAACATGTATAGCCGTGGAGAGATACGTTCTGCACTCTAAAAAATGCTGGATTAAAATGCTGGTATAATATGACCCAGCGGTTGGGTTTTGAACCCAACCGCTGGGTCAAAACAACCCAATAGCTGGGTTTGTCCCTTTTTAACCCAGCGCTGGGTTATATTTAACCCAGCATTTTTTAGAGTGTGATCGCTCATCCTGTTTGGCACAGGTCTCATCGCTCACTCAAATGTCTTGTGTATACATCACTGACCGGTTGGCTTATACCTTTTATTGTTATTTCAGTTTGCTTATTGATAAATGCCCTGATATACTGTATATAATGCCCTTCATCCCCTACCCAGTCATCATTCTGTGTTTTGTAGGTTCATGCAGGTCTCTCTCTCACTCCTCTAAAGAAGCGGATAGTTCTGGCTCCTCTGTTCTTTGTGGTGATCAGTTACACCTTTCTAATCCTCCCCTTGCAAATTAGTCTTTTTGTGTTTGTAAAATTGGGCAAATACAGACTTGATCTAATTCCCACTTGGGCTAAGTTTACTGTTGTTCTTTATGTGTTAAACCCACTTGTGGACTGTTTGCTGTATGTGTTCATGAGAAGTGACGCTGAGAACATCATCAGGATGCCTCACTGCTGCTCCAGACTGAAGAGAGTCCGGACTGAAACGGGACAGACCACATCTACTGATGTACAGCGTGATCATGTGTGAGAGATACACACCAGACTGCTGATGACAGCGATTCATTTATGACTTTTCAATAATAGTTCTCAAATAACTCATTACAGCATGTTTAACTGGATGGAATGTACATGACTTCAGTTTTCAACTTGTAATGGGATTCAATAAATCAAATGATGCATGTCCTGTATTGTTGTGCTTTATGTGTGTATGTGACTTATTGATAAACTACTTTTTGTAATGGAATTATTTGTCAGTATTTTTGTGATACTTGTACTTGGAAATGATCTAGTCATATTCATCTTTAGAAAGTTTGTGAAATGCTATTGTCACATTTTACTAAGAGAGAAAAAGAAAACATCAATTTATTCTCCCAGACTCCTTCAGTAAGTCAATTTTATGGAGTTTTATAAGGAATGTATCAGTTATCAACAGATATTACACTGAAAAAAAAACATGCTTGTGAAATGCTATTGTCACATTTTACTAAGAGAGAAAAAGAAAACATCAATTTATTCTCCCAGACTCCTTCAGTAAGTGTCAATTTTATGGAGTTTTATAAGGAATGTATCAGTTATCAACAGATATTACACTGAAAAAAAAACATGCAAAAAAAATATGTGGCTAAACTTGATTAAACTGTGAACAATAGTTGTTAACTAAACTTTGCGTATAGCAGAAACCTAGTGAAACTAATTAAGATCTGATGAAATTAAACACCAAAATAACTGATATCTTTCAGGTTAACTTCAAAATAGCAGTAGCACACATTAGCATGCCAAATGTAACTTTATTTTTACTATATGAAGTGTAATTATTAAAAGAACACGATTCACAGAGTAAACAGGGTCAATTCTGACTTCATGCTACTTGGTCTACAACAAAAGCACAAAACACAACAGGTTCAAAGCCAGTAAATGAACTGTACCAGACATAGACTTCAGTCAGAATTTCAGTACAGTCATCTGTGCACATTACATTTGGATAGGAGAAAGTATTGTTCAACATGATGGTCTTGAAATAAAGATAAGCTGATTTGTCTGCGAGGTAAATTATTAATAAACTAAAAATGGGAACAAAATAAAAAAATATAGGCAGAAACAATTAGTAATAATGCACTTTTGTTTTCCATTTAATACCATCTTCTTGTTGATGAATAAAGTTGTGGCAACTGCAGCAACAAATTTGTGGTTCTTAATGGACAAAACTGGTCTCAGCTCTCATTTACTATTAACATGATAAAAGGGGTTTATTGTAAAGCATTAGCTAGTTTTACTGGACGACACCAAACCCTGTATAATGTGAGGAACCTTCCCAAATTTCACGTGTCAGTTCAGCTTCATTATAAATCAGGTTTTCCAGCCAGCAGCAATGTACAGTTATCAGGACCTGTGCAAGTGAAGGTAGGATTGTGTTTATTGATGCAGCTGAATAGACTTTGCATGATCTGAGTTCTAGCTAAAGTCCTTTTTTGTGTTCAGATAGTAATATTTAATGGATATCTTCTAAAATGTTTTATGTGTGATTCTATATATATATTCTTATCTTGAGATGTTACTTAGCATTACAATTCTATTACCAAAAAAATATATATATATTTTGTAATGGAATTAAAAATATGCTGAAGAAGAAAAATGTTATGCTCCTGGTAGATGTGTCCATTTTATGAGCAAATTTAGACATTTACAATGGTCAATATTATGAACTCTCTGAAGGTTGAATGCCGTGACTGACTAATCAGAGTTTCAGATCATTGCATTATGACTCGATTTCACTATTATCTTAGAATTAGAATGATTATTAAAACTTCATTATTAAACTTTATAGAAATCTACATGAATCCAAGAGAAAATGTAGCCTATCCATTTTCCCATGGTTTGTCTGCTAAGAACTAACATTAACATACTGATACATTTTAACTATTGAACAAAATAGCATGATTCCTGATATATTTTTGAAGAAAATCATTTTCATTCATTAAAGGAAGCACAAATGATTCTTCCATAAACAGCAGATAAATATATCTTTCTGTTCTTCATTTTATATCCATCATTGTGCTACTAAACATGTGTCACCTGTGGCATCGTATTAGTGGTTTTAAATGGATAAAATTGAACATTTGCTATATTACTGAACAACACCCAGCTGTTTACAGCGCAGTCAGATTCTAAAAGAAGGGCTTGATCCAGCAACAACAAGACAGATGAATGAAGGTAGGATTGTGTTTCTGTACTTCTACAAAACCTTTGCATGACTAGTAATTTGCTATCCAAACTTGTCCCTGGGTCCCAACTGTTCATGTTGTTCTGTATAATAATCTCCTTATAAATTATATGATTTATACAAATACTAAAATGTGTTTAGCTTTTTTTTAGATGAAGAGGAACACTAGCGAATAAGAAGGACTTATTCAACTGCAGTAAGCCACAAACAAGCTGCATTTTGAATAAAATATAAGGAATTATTTTAGGATAATGTCTAAACGTGTTGACTTGATAATAATGTGACTCAACTGATGTGTCTTTTAGACCAAAAGTCCCGAATCCTCCATCTGGCATCTTTTTCATTGAAGACAAGAAAGCAAGAATGAGGAGCAACAATCCTTTTAATTCGTTTTATCCACTAGTCCTGCATTTCGGTGATGGAAACTCCCAGATCTTCATTCAATACTACATCTAACAGTGATCTTTACAACACCACAGCCGAGTCAAACTATGATGTTAACCATGGATGGATGAAAACATGATTACTATTACACTGTACTCACTGTCCCTGCTTCAATCATTGCTAGCATTGAAATTCCCATGATCTGTTTGGCTATTTATGCTGTTTATTCTCTCATCAAATCTAAACAAGCTGCTCCAGTTTTTGTCATAAATCTACTCATTTCAGATCTCATACAGATTGTTTGCACATTGCTACTTAACGTTAGCTTGCTCTTTAGTTACATAATAATTTGGGCTGGTTCCATAGGTTTGCATTTCATGACATGTATAGCCGTAGAGAGATACGTTCTGATCGCTCATCCTGTTTGGCACAGGTACCATCGCTCAGTCAAATATTTTGTGTGTACTTCACTGACCGGTTGGCTTATACCTTTTATTGTTTGTCTAGTTTGCTTTTTCATAAATGAACTGGTGTATATAATGCCCTTCATCCCCTATCTAGTGATCATTGTGTGTTTTGTAGGCACATGCAGGTCTCTCTCTCACTCAATTTCTCTCACTCCTGTAAAGCAGCAGTTAGCTCTGGCTCCTCTGTTCTTTGTGGTGATCAGTTACACCTTTCTAATCCTCCCCTTCCAAATTTGTAGTTTTCTGCTTCTACATGAGCACGAATTCCCGTTTAGTCTGTTTATCTTTACTTTTATTCTTTATCTGTTAAACCCACTTGTGGACTGTTTGCTGTATGTGTTCATGAGGAGCGACATTGAGAAAATCATCAGGATGCCTTACTGCTGCTCCAGACTGAAGAGAGTCCAGACTGAAACGGGACAGACCACATCTACTGATGTACAGCGTGATCATGTGTGAGAGATTCACACCAGACTGCTGATGTCAGCGATTCATTCATGAATGTACAGTAAAAGTTCTCAAATAACTAATTACAGCATGTTTAACTGGATGAAATGTGCATGACTCGAGTGTTCATCTTGTAATGAGATTCAATGAAACAAATGATGCATGTCCTGTGCTGTTGTGCTTTATGTCTGTACATAAACTACTATTTGTAATGGAATTATATGTCAGTATGGTTATAATACTGTACTTGTACTTGGAAATGATCTGGTCATATTGATCTTTAGAAAGTTGTGAAATGCTATTGTCACATTTTACTGAGAGAGAAATAAAGAAAGCCACAATTTCTTCTCCCAGACTTCTTCAGTAACTGTCAATTATAGAGGTGCAAGATATCTCAGGATTATATCGGTTGATAAACTATTCTGAGATCTTTCCATCAATATATATGTCAGCACATTTACCTGGTTGGAGTCCTTGAACTAAAATTTAGATATTTCTAAACAGATTAAACAGATCTGAAATATTAAAATAAAATGAAAATAAATTGTATTTTAATAATAATAATAAATAACATTATGATCCTGATAGATACAGTATTTTTGATTTATGAGCCAATTTAGACTGCTGTGACTGACTAACCAGAATTTCAAAGCATTGCATTAAGGCCCGATTTCACAATACTCATAAAAATAGAATGATTTTTATTAAAACTTTATAGTTACAGTTATTGTCCTTTGTGGATTCTGCATATGAGAGCTGCTGCGGGTATAGCCAAGAAATCTACATAAATCCAGAGAAAATCTATCCATTTTTCCATGGTTTGTCTCCTACTAATATTAAATACTGATACATGTTAAGTAATGGAACAAAATAGCATGATTCCTGATACATTTATAG
>NW_015505253.1:2013046-2034995 GCF_001515645.1 Sinocyclocheilus grahami | reverse complement strand
TCTACAAAACCTTTGCATGACTAGTAATTTGCTATCCAAACTTGTCCCTGGGTCCCAACTGTTCATGTTGTTCTGTATAATAATCTCCTTATAAATTATATGATTTATACAAATACTAAAATGTGTTTAGCTTTTTTTTAGATGAAGAGGAACACTAGCGAATAAGAAGGACTTATTCAACTGCAGTAAGCCACAAACAAGCTGCATTTTGAATAAAATATAAGGAATTATTTTAGGATAATGTCTAAACGTGTTGACTTGATAATAATGTGACTCAACTGATGTGTCTTTTAGACCAAAAGTCCCGAATCCTCCATCTGGCATCTTTTTCATTGAAGACAAGAAAGCAAGAATGAGGAGCAACAATCCTTTTAATTCGTTTTATCCACTAGTCCTGCATTTCGGTGATGGAAACTCCCAGATCTTCATTCAATACTACATCTAACAGTGATCTTTACAGCACCACAGCCGAGTCAAACTATGATGTTAACCATGGATGGATGAAAACATGATTACTATTACACTCTACTCACTGTCCCTGCTTCAATCATTGCTAGCATTGAAATTCCCATGATCTGTTTGGCTATTTATGCTGTTTATTCTCTCATCAAATCTAAACAAGCTGCTCCAGTTTTTGTCATAAATCTACTCATTTCAGATCTCATACAGATTGTTTGCACATTGCTACTTAACGTTAGCTTGCTCTTTAGTTACATAATAATTTGGGCTGGTTCCATAGGTTTGCATTTCATGACATGTATAGCCGTAGAGAGATACGTTCTGATCGCTCATCCTGTTTGGCACAGGTACCATCGCTCAGTCAAATATTTTGTGTGTACTTCACTGACCGGTTGGCTTATACCTTTTATTGTTTGTCTAGTTTGCTTTTTTAAAAATAGACTGGTGTATATAATGCCCTTCATCCCCTATCTAGTGATCATTGTGTGTTTTGTAGGCACATGCAGGTCTCTCTCTCACTCAATTTCTCTCACTCCTGTAAAGCAGCAGTTAGCTCTGGCTCCTCTGTTCTTTGTGGTGATCAGTTACACCTTTCTAATCCTCCCCTTCCAAATTTGTATTTTTCTGCTTCTACATGAGCACACATTCCCACTTAGTCTGGTTATCTTTACTTTTATTCTTTATCTGTTAAACCCACTTGTGGACTGTTTGCTGTATGTGTTCATGAGGAGCGACATTGAGAAAATCATCAGGATGCCTTACTGCTGCTCCAGACTGAAGAGAGTCCAGACTGAAACGGGACAGACCACATCTACTGATGTACAGCGTGATCATGTGTGAGAGATTCACACCAGACTGCTGATGTCAGCGATTCATTCATGAATGTACAGTAAAAGTTCTCAAATAACTAATTACAGCATGTTTAACTGGATGAAATGTGCATGACTCGAGTGTTCATCTTGTAATGAGATTCAATGAAACAAATGATGCATGTCCTGTGCTGTTGTGCTTTATGTCTGTACATAAACTACTATCTGTAATGGAATTATATGTCAGTATGGTTATAATACTTGTACTTGGAAATGATCTGGTCATATTGATCTTTAGAAAGTTGTGAAATACTATTGTCACATTTTACTGAGAGAGAAATAAAGAAAGCCACAATTTCTTCTCCCAGACTTCTTCAGTAACTGTCAATTATAGAGGTGCAAGATATTTCAGGATTATATCGGTTGATAAACTATTCTGAGATCTTTCCATCAATATATATGTCAGCACATTTACCTGGTTGGAGTCCTTGAACTAAAACTGAGATATTTCTAAACAGATTAAACAGATCTGAAATATTAAAATAAAATGAAAATAAATTGTATTTTAATAATAATAATAAATAACATTATGATCCTGATAGATATTTTTGTTTTATGAGCAAATTTAGACTGCTGTGACTGACTGATTAGTATTCCAAAGCATTGCATTAAGGCCTGATTTCATAATACTCATAAAAATAAATATATATTTTTTTATTAAATCTTTAGTTACAGTTATTGTCCTTTGTTGGTTCTGCATATGAGAGCTGCTGCGGGTATAGTCAAGAAATCTACATAAATCCAGAAAAAATTTATAAATTTTTCCATGGTTTGTCTCCTACTAATATTAAATACTGATACATGTTAAGTAATGGAACAAAATAGCATGATTCCTGATACATTTATAGGTTTGTTTTTAAAGGAAGAACGAATGATTCTCCCAGAAACAGCAGATAAAGATATCTTTCTGTTCTTCATTTTATATCCATCAGTTTGTTCATTAAAACGTCAACTGTGGCATCACATTAGTGGTTTTAAATGGATGAAATGGAAGTCAGACCTCATCATCTATTAAAAATAAAAGCTGTTTATTGGGAATCATTTGCTAGTTTTACTGAACAACACCCATCTGTTTTAGATGTGGGAAACTTTCCCAAATTCCACGTGACGTTTTTACAAGTCAGTCAGATTCTAAAAGAAGGGCTTGATTCAGCAATGATCATCGAACAAGAACAAGACCCAGAAATATGAAGGTGTTTCAGTACATGTGCAAGAGCCTTTGCAAGCTAGTAATTTGCCATCCAAACTTTACCCTGACCTGTCCTGACTGTCGGGGGAAACGGGACAGACCACATCTACTGATGTACAGCGTGATCATGTGTGAGAGATTCGCACCACACTGCTGATGACAGCGATTCATTTATGACTTTTTAATAATAGTTCTTAAATAACACATTACAGCATGTTTAACTGGATGAAATGTGCATGACTTGAGCGTTCACCTTGAAATGGAATTCAATAAATCAAATGATGCATGTCCTGTGTTGCAGCAGAGCCAAAAATGAATGCTTCCAATCAAAGTGAGAACAACATGGATAACTTTGAACTGAAATCTGGAGTAATCATCTACATTTCAATCATCTCTAGCATTGAAATGGCCACAATCTGTGAAAAAATAAAAAATAAAATAAAAATAACTTATTACAGAATGATTAACTGAATAAAATGTGCTTGACTTCAGTCACATATATTTTGCAAGCATCTTGTAGGGATTCAGTGAATGAACCGTGTCCACTAATTGAGTTTATGTTACTGTCTGTACATTGCTTGGAAATGATCTCGTTTTATTTTTCTTAAAGTGGTCGGAAATATTCTGAATTGCTTAGTAGTGATGTCCAGTTCACAAATGAATGATTCTTTTGGACCAATTCTTTTTAGTGAACTTTATTAACCAAATCAGAAACAGTCTGAAACAGTGTGCAGCTCGTGTCAGCACAGATTTACAAGTTACTCAATAAAAAAACTCACTTATTCAGCGCTCCAGTTAGTCCAAGAGTACACTAAGCTTTGAACAGTCTTTCAGACATATCTAAGATGCTGAGAACTGTCTGCAGAGGGGTTCATAAAGGGGGCAAAATGTATGTTTCTGATGTATTTTAAGTTAAGTTTTTAAGTTAAGTTAATAACTTTATTAATCCCACAAGGCAACTACCCTACAATTAAAGTACACTCTCAGAAATAAAGGTACAACAGCTGTCACTGGGGCGGTACCTTTTCAAAACGTACACTTTTGTAACTATTAGATTCTAATATGTACACTTTAAGTACCAATATGTACCTTTAAGGTACCAAAATAGACCCTTTAGGTTCAAATAAGTACCTTTTGAAAAGGTACCACCCCAGTGACAGCTGCTGTACCTTTATTTCTGAGAGTGTAGGGTAGTAGCATCATATAACAAACATAAGATACCACATAGACAATACAAAAAGATAAGTAAAAACACAGCCCAACATAAACAATACAATACATACCTCACTCCGCTTTACCAAAGGGTACTAACGTCAACTTGACATACCTCACTCCGCTTTACCAAAGGGTACTAACGTTAGAATGAAATTGAGCTGAATCAAGGCACCATTCACCATAAAACTCTGATCTGACTATTTTGCGCCACTCTTCTTCAAGAAGCACTACCAATTTCTGAATGGGCCTTTCAATGATTGTGGGCTTGGAGGGTTGATCACGTTTGCTAGTGCATTTTCGTTCTCCTACTTGTACCTTCACTTGCCTAACAAATCCATCACTCTCTTTGACAGTTTCAACCACTCTGCCTAACTGCCATTGACTTCTTGGGAGCATATCCTCTTTGATGATTACGACATAATTTACTCTGAACGACATCATAATACTTTCAATTACGTTGAAATGTTAAGAAGATACTCCTCCTTCCAATGACTCCAAAACTGCTTGACCAAGTATTGGACTCTGCGCCATCGTTTCGTAGCGTACATGTCTTCTTTGACAAATTTTCCTGGAGGTGGAAGTGAAACATCAGACTTCATCAGTATTAAATGGTTTGGGGTTAGAGGTTAGAGTGAATTTGGATCATTAATGCCATCTACCGTTAGTGGACGACTATTAACTATAGCCATTGCTTAATAGAACAGCTTTCTAAGTGAACCATCATCAAGCCTGCCTGGGCACTGAGCAAGTTCGTATTTGACGCTCCCAGATGCCTCCAGCATGGCTTGCAGAAGGAGCATTAAAGACAAATTTGCATTGTTTCTCGGAAAGAAAGACTTCCAGAGCTTTGGTGTCAACTTGTTTCAGTGATTCTTTGAATTCATTCCTGGCTCCCACAAAGTTGGTACCGTGGTCACACTGAAGTTTGCGAACTTCTCCTGTAAGGCTGATAAAGCACCTCAAGGCATTGATGAAGGCATCCGTAGACAAATCTTCAATCATCTCAATATGAACTGCGCGAGAGGATAGACAAGTGAATGTCCATGCCGCAGAATGTGAAGGGAGCGGATACTTCAACATTCTCTTTGGGAAGTTCTGCCATTCATTGTTCTTCTGTCGGTCTTCTAAGCTTTCGACATTGCACACACTTGTGTATCAGCTTGGCGATTGACTTGCTGCCTCCAACTATCCAAAATCATTTCGTTCTAAGCACCATTTGAGTTTGATTTCGACCCTGATGACAAACCTTGGTGTGGTAAAGTGACAGAATTAGCTTGGTGATGTAACTATCTTTTGGGAGAATCACAGGATGTTTTAGTTCTTGACTGAGTGATGACTTTCTCAGTCTTCCACCTACACGAAGAAGACCTTTGTCCAAAATGGATCTAGCTGGTACAACGCACTAGCACTTGGAAGAGTGTTCCCCTTCTCGATCATTCTTATTTCTTTGGAGAACACTTCCTGCTGGACAAGTTTGATCAACAGTAACATAATCACTGGGGTATTTCTCTTTTGATCCTAGTCTTTTTATCCTTGCAACAACCTTTAGAAGCATTGACCAAGAAGAAAATCGACTGAAACAACTGTGAATGTCCGTACTGTCACTGACTGTGGTCGCGAATATTTGGACTGATTTAACTTCAGGTTCACCAACAAGCAGGTTGACAGAGGTGTACGGTGTTAGACTTACTACTTAATTTGGGTCCTGATAACCAGATCGATGAAGGGATGTCAGAGGCATGAAGCCCTCTAGAGGCGTGATCAGCTGGGTTTTCTGTTTTATTAATGTAATACCACTGACTCTGATCCGTAATGTCTCTTATCAGCTGCACACAGTTAGCAACGAATACATGAAATCTTCATGCTTCATTGTTAATATATCCCTGAACAACCTGTGAATCTGTCCAGAAGAATTCTTGATCAATCTTCATTTCAAGCTCTGTTTTCAGCATGACACTAATTTTTACAGATAAGACAGATGCCGCAAGTTCCAATCTGAATCAGAATCAGAATCAGTCTCCATCCTTGATGAGGCCGATGACTGTAGTGTCGTCTACGAACTTCAAGAGCTTGACAGAGGGGTGTTTAGAGGTGCAGTCATTCATGTAGAGAGAGAAGAGCAGTGGGGAGAGAACACATCCCTGGGGGGCACCAGTGCTGATGGTGATAGTCCTGGATGTGAGTTTGCCCAGCCTCACTAGCTGCTGCCTGTCTGTCAGGAAGCTGGTGATCCACTGACAGATGGAGGTGGGCACGGAGAGCTGGGTGAGTTTGTCTGAGAGAAGATCAGGCATGATGGTATTAAAGGACGAACTGAAGTCCACAAATAGGATCCTTGCGTAATTCCCAGGTCTGTCGAGGTGTTGCAGGATGTAATGCAGTCCCATATTGACTGCATCATCCACAGACCTGTTTGCTCTGTAGGCAAACTGAAGAGGATCCAGCAAGGGTCTAGTGATGTCCTTCAGGTAGGTCAGGACCAGTCTCTCAAGTGACTTTATGCCCACAGATGTGAGAGCAACAGGTCTGTAGTCGTTAAGTCCAGTGATTTTGGACTTTTTGGGGACCGGAATGATGGTGGAGCGTTTGAAGCAGCAGGGAACTTCACACAGCTCCAATGATCTGTTGAAGATCTGTGTGAAGATGGGGGCCAGTTGGTCAGCGCAGACTTTTAAACAGGCAGGTGAAACACCATCTGGTCCTGAAGCTTTTCTAGATCTTGGTATGCTTGTGATTTTTGTAGGTGCAACTCTGTACACTTTACTCATATCATTTTTGAAACGGAGATAAGAGCAAGCTCCATATCCAGCATTACTTGTGTCGGAGAAGTGGTGCAGCTCCGTTCTGATGATTTCATTGAAAGCATTTGTGTGATAACATCTTGGTATGGCGACTTCCTTAAGCTTTTGAAGAACATTTTTTCCAATCCTCCCACCGTGAACACAATTCATCTGGAAGCTGATCGTCCCATCCTATGCCTCTTCGGCACAGTTCTTGCAGGATACACTTTCCCTGTAGAATGAATGGTGCAACAAATCCGAGTGGGTCGTACAGGAAGGCGATGACAGACAAGATACCACGGCGAGTTGATGGCTGATCTTTAAAGTTGGAGTTGAAGCTGAAAGTGTCATCTTTTGTTGACCACTGAATACCAAGTACACGTCCTGTTGGTGTTGCTTTAAGGTTTAAGTCAAGGGGCTTAGACATTATATCCCTTTCTGATGGGTCTATGAAGCAGAGAACATCTTCCTCATTTGAGTTGAATTTATGAAGCCTTAAGCCTCTGCGTTTACACAGCGCTTGAGCATCAGTGATCAGTTCTTTGGCTTCATCGACTGAACGAACACTGGTTAACCCATCGTCTACATAGAAGTTCTTTTCAACAAACTCTGATGCTGATTAACTTTTTACTGCTGCGCCAGGTACTTCAGGCCGAAATTATTACACCCAGAAGACGATGTAGCGACGAAGAGATGGACTGCCATACGATAGTCTTGAGGCTCTTTCTCCCAGTCTCCACCCTCCCACCATAGAAACCTTATATAATTGCATTCGTCTGGAGAGACAAAGAACTGGTGAAACATCTTTTCTACAGTATGTCGCAGGTGACTGCGACTAGTTCCTTTCTGAAGCGGCAGAGTACTCCCACTAATGAGTTAATTAGATCAGGGCCGGTCAGAAGAGTGTCATTTAGAGATATACCACAAAACTTAGAACAATCAAACACGACCCTCAGCTTATCTGGTTTCCGAGGGTGGTACACCCCATGGTGTGGAATGTACCATGCAGTCTCTCCTTCTGGTATCACTAGGGCTGGTTCAGCATCACCTATGTTAATGATCTTTTCCATGAAGGCCTTGTAGTGATCACAATATTGCTTGTTAGACTTGAGCCTTTTCTTCAAATGCTGCAAGCGAGCAGCTGCTAGCCTTTTGTTATTTGGCAGTGAGGGTCGGCCGATACACTTGAAAGGGAGAGGAAGTTCATAATGTCCATTAGCCTTCTGTTTGATATTGGCACTGATATGCTGTATGAAACGAACATCCTCTTGAGACACAGTTTTATTAGGGCTGCACGATTATGACAAAAACCAGAATTGTCGATTATTCCCTTGAAATTGTAATAGTGATTGTTAATTACGATTATCACAATTTACATTGAATGATGTTTATACCATTGTTTTATGCAACTGTATGCCGTATTTTTATATGAAAACAAACAAGCTGAAAACACTCTAACTGAAAAACTTTGTGCTTTTCCATAGTATTAAGCCTCAAGTGTCAACTATACATCAGATTGGTTTCTTCTTTAAATTATAAAAAAAGTAAAAATATGAATAACATGTAGAAAGAAGAAAATGCATCTTAAGCATGCAGAATAACATAAGTGGACTTTGAACGATTAATTGCCACTTTGAATGATTACTAAATTGTGGCATCCATAATTGTAATCGCAATTAAAAATTTGATTAATTGTGCGGCCCTAACTTTTATCCTCATAACCTTTCTCATTGAAATCTGACTCTAGAATTCTCAAGATATCGTTGGGTGATTGGACAGGTTTTTCTTTAACTGCAACTCTATGGATGAAGCTCTGATTTCCCTGTCTGTCTAGGTGTGGATTGGAGAGGCCTATAATACTCCAGCCAAGCTTAATTCTTTGTGCAAATGGTTCATTTTCACCACCTATTATGACTTTGAGGAAAGCTAGATCTGATGGGCAGTCATATCAGATTAACAGTCCAACTTCACAGTTCTGAAGTGGTAACAATTGATTGGCCAGAAGTTTGAGGTGAGGCCAATGCAGTACTGACCTCGGTTGGAATATAGGACTTGTCAACAGGAATGAAGTCTCTCTAGTATATGCTTGCTGTAGTTGAATAGAGTTTGCTGCTTGAAGTCCTCGAACTTGCAGACCACGAACCCTTTTACATGCAGTGATGGTGTCAACAGCTGTCATGGTGCAAATTCTAAGTTGCACTGGTTGAGTGATAGCAATTAAGTCATCAGGAAGGTCTTCCAAAATGAAGGTTTAGTCGCTTTGTGTGTCCAGTACAGCATAAGTGAGTACTTCTCTTTGTGGCTATTCCACTGTCGAAATGAGGACTGGCACGATACTGGAAGTAGCAGAAGAACTTTATGTGTGCATGGGCCATGACTTTGTGAACTTCCTGACAAGTTGGTGCTACAGTATTGATATTTTGGTGCTTCTTTACCCTTCAATAAATGCCTATGAGTCAAATTAAAAGGGTAGATGCATCTTTTTCCAACTACTATTATTTTACATAATTATTGGGTGCTTGAATAATATAACTGCATATATGTTACATCACTCCATGATTACATAAATGAATCTGGTGAAGGATAGATAGATAGATAGATAGATAGATAGATAGATAGATAGATAGATAGATAGATATAGATAGATATAGATAGATATAGATAGAACAAGGGTTTCAATCTGCAGTGAAGTATTGTCATCACAACACAGATGATTGAAGTTAGGACTTCTTTGTATGGCTGGAAATATGTTGTCCTGACAGTATAGCAAATCTTTAAGGAATAATCCTGTTAAGATTGTAATTCATAATTAATGTGTATTCTCACATTAAACTTTTTTTTTGGCAAACACCATACTGCTATCACCCTATGCATTTTATATTGAGATCTGATAGTCAATTGTGTGTTCATATGTTAATTTTGTTCACTGTTGAAGTTGTCAGGGTAAAAAGGGCGTGATCACCCGCAGCAACAAAAATTGTGTATGTGATATTTCCTTATTACAAGGTTTCCCAAACGGGGGTTAACCTGTGAATTCATGAGTTGATGAAAAGTTAAACATTTAATGTAGTTCAATTTAAGTGCAACTCATGACTGAACTAAATTGAACTGAATACAAAAACTACTTCAAAAGAATACTAACGAGATATAATATAGATAATATAATATCTGTTTACTTGCATGTTTACTGTCATTACTCATTAGAGAACTGTAAATATCTGAATGTGCCGTCAAATTATAAAAATGTTAACTTCAAATAAACCTTTTAAATCTAAGGGGTTCTGCTGACAAAAAAGTTTGAGAACCCCTGCCTTATTATAAGATCTCATTTTGATTTATGGTGCAATGTAATTAATCAATGTATAATAGATCAAATGTTTTTCATAATCTTACATCGTAGGTCTGGCAAATATTGGTGGAGACAAGATTACAAGATTGAGGTGAAGAACATCTTGATTAAATCGTCTGGGTTCTACATTTCCAGGTTTCAATTGTTTTCAAATTTCAATTCACTCCTCTGTTTTTTGTGTTGATGAGTTTCACCTTTCTAATCCTACCAATTGATATTGTAATGATTGTGTGTAATAACTTGGATAATACCCAGTCTGTTCAAATTTACTGCTCTTTTTCATCTGTTAAACCCACTTGTGGACTGTTTGCTGTATGTGTTCATGAGGAGCGACGCTGAGAAAATCATCAGGATGCCTCACTGCTGCTCCAGACTGAAGAGAGTCCAGACTGAAACGGGACAGACCACATCTACTGATGTACAGCGTGATCATGTGTGAGAGATTCACACCAGACTGCTGATGACAGCTATTCATTTATGAATGTACAGTAAAAGTTCTCAAATAACTCATTACATCCTGTAATAATGTCTGTGATACTGTGGTTTTTTTGCTCATCACTTGTAATTCCGTTACAAAAATGTGCTCATTAGTATGTCAGTATAGTTATGATACTTCTACTTTGAAATGATGTAGTCATATTAATCTTAAAGAAATAATCTTTGTGAAATGCTTACAATGCTAACATTTTACGAACAGAGAAATAAAAGCAACAAATCCATTTCCTCTCCCAGACTCGTTCAATAACTGCCAATATTAGTGATGCATGATAAATCAATTCATTATCAAATCAATATTACACTCAAACAAAATCATTCTTTAGCTAAACTTGATTCAATTGTGAACAGTGTTTCCATGTGCTGCAAATGTGTTTCATAAAATAGCATGTAGACTCAACTCAAACTCTTGTGTAATGGATAGTCCTGATAAAATTAGACATGCCAAAATAACTCCGCTCTCTTTCGGGTTAACTAGATAGCAGTAGCACACATTAGCATGCCAAATGTTAAGTAATTTTTACAATAATGTAATCACTTCTTTAAAAAACAACAACATGATAGCGTAAACAGGGCCAATTTTGACTGAATGCTGGCAAATCTACAACAAATGCACAAAAAAAATAAAATTAATTTATGGGCAAGACGACAGTTTAAATTCAACAGTATTAATTATTAATAAAATACATTAAATAGTAACAATTTTTAAAATACACACTGATGACATGAAGGCCGAAAGAATTTGTATAAATCTGTAAAAATAAAAATAAAAAGCATATTTACAGAATTTAGCATGGCTAGACAAACTAAACCCTTTACATACACAAGAGTTTGCTGGTATTCAAGAACTTATCTAGTTCATCTGACCATTTGAATGCACTTTACTTTCTTTTGACCCGTTTTAGACTGTTATTTGAGTTTCTTGTAATGGTACACAAAAACGGCAGTTCAGTATGTTTTTAGTACAGTAGGAGAAAAACAAAAAAAATTAACTATTAAAAAAGTGAACAAAAGTGTTCCATGTCAGAATGTCTGTTTTTGATTTGGTCTGTGATTCCACCCACTGACAACTTACCCAATAGTATTTTTACACCCCAGGTTCCCAGCTGCAGGGGAAAACAGCTTATTACACACATGGAAGCCAGCAAATAAACTGGGTCAGAGTTTGCAGATTCTATTCATTCTGTCAGGGGCTGGCGTCTGGTGTTCTCCCTCTCACCACCAGAGGTCGCCATCTCCCATCCTCCCGGACTCTTTCTCCGTCACCTTGACACCACACACCTGGGCACCCACTCACACACACACACAGCTGTCGCCCATCCGGGACTCCATCACCTGCACTCCACACACCTGTGCACACACTCACTCTCACACAGCTGTGGCCCGTCACGAGGACTATTTAGGCGCCTTCCCCACGCCACTCGGGGCGGATGAATAATGTTGGTATAATGTTTGGTTGATGCGTGTTACGAGCATTATACTGTTTGTTTGTAGTCACGAGGGGTACGAGTGTTTCTAGTGTCTGTTCCGGGACTGATGCAAGCCAGAGGTGGCCGTTTTGCATCAGTGCCCATTTGCGTGTTTCTAGCGTGTCTCAGAGTCTTAGCTCTGTTTATGTTCTGTTTTTTCCTTTGTTTTCCCTGGCAGTGAATAAAGCCTGCACTTGGACCCAAAACCCTCGTTCACACGGTGTCTTTCCAGACCGCGCCGTGACACATTCAGCCTAAAAAGCCCTAGCATTCACCTAGAAAAGCTCTATGACCAGCGCATATTAATATTCGGATAATTAAACTCATCAACTTACAGTGCAAGGCTCCTCACCCGGCATTGACAATTGCGCTTGTTCTTGTTGCATGTCCTCAATCTGGCAACCCGTGTGAGCCTTGAGGAGGGGGCAGGAGAAACAACACACTCAATATTTTGAATTTGAACTGCAGTACCCATTTCAACCACTAGCTGTCAATGCATGCTGCACCTTTAAGCAGCACTGTATGCCGAGTTAGTCTGAAACACTTAATATAAAGCATGTCTCATGTTTAGGGCATTTTCGCTGCAGTAAAGACCCATACCACAATTGACCTATCAGTAAGCCCCTCCCCTCGAACGCAGATGAGCCTATGGCAGTAGAGTATCAGTTGCTCAGGGACTGGAACTCAAGACATCTTCGGTTTTAGGATTCAATTTGGATTTCAAACAGGCTGGTGTAACACAATCTGGGCCTGGTGCTTTTTTCCTTTTCTGCTTCCGGAAGACCTGGCGCACCTCGTCTTCACTGATTTGAGGTGCAGGTGTGGGGGAGAGGGGGGTTGCAGGAGGTGTGAATGGTTGTGGAGAGGTGTTCAAGGCGGTGTGGGGTGTTTTTTCAAACCTGCAGTAGAACTCATTCACATCGTCTGCCAGTTGTTGATTCTCCACAGTGCTGGGGGATGGTGTCTTGTAGTTGGTGATCTCTTTCAGACTTTTCCACACTAATGCCGAGTCGCTGGAAGTGAACGGAGTCCTTAGTTTTTCAGAATAATTCCTCTTTGCCACTCTGATCTCCTTTTCCAGTGTGCATTTGCCCTGTTTATACAAGACATTGTCCCCCTTCCTGTAAGCATCTTCTTTGGCCTGACGGAGCTGTCTGAGTTTTGCAGTGAGCCATGGTTTGTCGTTGTTGTATGAATAAGTGTGCACTGACAATCTAACAGGCAAAACACTGTTAAGGCGTTTAATGAACCATTACGATAATACACACCTGACATGTTTCTTTGAGACACGCTTTAATATTCCAGTGTGTGAGAGAGACAGATTGCTCAACGCCCATCAATTATAAATGCGGACATAATTAAGCAACTTTTAGAGGACAGGAAGCAGAAGCTGAGAGAAGACAGGTATCTTCTGTCTCGTTTCTCTTTAAAGCAATGGGGCTGATGTATTGTCATGGTTTTCGGACACCAGCGGGTCTCTCAGTCAGAGTAAGAATAATATGATGAGGGCAGATGTGGCAAATACACACACACACACAAACACACTAAAGGTACGGACGTTTGCACACCAGTTTATCAGAGAACACTAGGAATCCATTTATTTCAAAGGAGATGGTGCACAGCAAAGACGTAGAGGAAAAACACAAGCATTTGGGAAAGAAATGATCTGTCATGCAACCAAAAAGTTAATATTAATGCCTTTTAACTGGCTTTATGTCTTTGGTTTGGCTTGGCTGGTTAGAATAGGATTTTGCACCTGTAAAATTATAATCGACTGCCATTTATTCTAGTGAAATAAAAGATATAAATGAAATGAACGCAATAACAGAATTGAAAAGGTGGCCATTAAGCAAACTTTGTAGCATACAAGTTGTGTAACTGCCACTGAGATGAATGGGAATGCTAATGGATAGCGGTTTACGAGTATATGTTAACCCACATTTCAGACCCAAAGTCGATTTTTTTTCCCCACTGTATTTCTGCTTGATTTCAAGTTTGCCAATTTTCTGTACAGTTTATAACCTTCAAAAACATACTTCTTCCCCTTTGATCTCTGGAATACTTGGTTATAAATTGACCTGTTGAATTGAGCAATCAGAAACATTTTACTTTTTGGAGAATTGGTGGCAAATGTCATTTGTATGTTTTTATACGACCTGCTTATGGTTACTGATCCCACTGATGGTTAGGTTTAAGCTTTTTACTAAAAATCATACGTTGTCATACAGATCATACAGATTCATAAGATTGAGAAATCAATTTAAACTTAATATTCTTCTGCTGGGAATAAAATTGGTGACTGTAACTCCTTCAGTACATCACAGCTACAACTACCAAACTCTGGTCAGACCTTCAGACTGTTCTGAAAGAGATTGCTATATAATTTAGAACTGATTGGATATTTAGTTTTTCAGTAGACTTTCATTACTATTTATACTTATACTTTTATATAAACCTTTTATACTTTTAATCGATAATGGTTTTAAAAGTAACCAGTATTGAAACTTTTATAACTTTTTATACTTATATTTTTATCCTTTTTTATACTTCTAATCAATTTTTTTTAAACTTATTTTAAAAGTAATTATCATCGATACTGTTATTACTTCTTATATCTTTATACTTTTGTATACTTATAATCGATAATGGTTTTAACTGATTTTAAAAGTAATTGGTATTGGTACTTTTATTTATTTTTTTATTTTTTACTTATACATTTTAAATTTTTAACTGATAATTAATTGATTGGTTTTCTAAAAATGGAATGAATGATGGAACGTTGGAATGAACTATCTACTATCTATCTACTCAAACTTATAACTACTTCAACCATAAAACCTTCTGACTTAAAGCTTTTAAATCCATTTCAAACTCTCTGGCCAAGCTTTTTTTTTTTTTTTTGTCTTGACAAACTTTATCTAGTTTTAAATGATTTCTGTGCTTCTTTCATGCTCTCTCACTTCTCAAATTGCCTAAAAATTTTAACTCAATTTGTGTTTCATGTGAAAGTATCCATCTAATAAACAAGATCACATATTGCCAGTCGGTCATTCTTACAAAATAAACCCATTTTGGGCCGCCCTGATGGTCCTGCCTGTTTATTTTGCGATAACGACCAGCTCACGTTATCAGATAAATACAGATGGTTTCTCCTCACATCACGCATCTGTTCTTCATACATGCTTCCTGTTGCTCCGCATGTTCACTTCCTGTTTCTCCCACTATCGATTCCTTTACCTCATTACTTCCCTTCTAAATTCTTCCCTGCTATCTCATTCCCTCCCACTCTCTCTTCTGTATAATCTCTGTGATAGTGGCTTCCGTGCTGGGTTGTAAATCTGTTCTCATTTTCAGAGTTCAGCTGACGACTGTGTGATCAGAGAGTTAAACAGCAGAACAGAGAGCGAGAGTGGCATGAATCGGTGATTGATTTATTGGAGCGGAGGTCCTTCAATGGGCCCGTAATGCAAAAGGGGCATTAATCACACTTTTACCTGTATGCGGGTGGCTATACGTTTCAGAGAGAAAAAAATTTTTCAAATGCCTTTTTCTTGGTGGGGCAGTTAAAGGGTTAATCACACTTTTACCTGTATGCGGGTGGCTATACGTTTCAGAGAGTGCGCTAGAGCGATGGTGGTCCTCTCGAGACATGATACACTAAAGCATTGATACAGAACAGAGCATTTATGCAAAACTTAACTGTGAGTCATTTCATCACCGACACTCATCGTATAAAAGAGGTCATTCATCAAGCAATAGAGCAGACAGCAGAATGCTTTAACCGTCTGTGTACTAAATAAGGATTGATCTCCTTGCATTCATCATAAGGCTCCTCGGAGCCAAAAGTGTGTTCACATCTTTGTTAAAAGATAAATGATAATCTGACACATAGGCACACCCATGGAGTCTATAATACCCGGAAAGAGACATCCATTATCATTCCCATTCATCTCAACAGCAGGTGTCTGGCTGCCAAAGGAAGTATGTGATTTGAAATCTACCACAGAATTTTTGAGCCAATCAGCAGAGACGTGAATGTCATGTGACTAGTTATGCTAAAGCTGCAATGTTATGACGTCAAGACAACACTGTTATTTTCAAGTTAATTTCATGCTTTTAAGTGCAGATTCATTAAACCCCTTCTTTGTTTCAACACTTTGCAAATGACTTTGATAAATGAAAAGCATCTTTACTCCTAATTGCAAGAAAGAACAATAGAACATCAATTTTTAAAAAAACAGATACTGTAATTTTTTCGACCCAACATAATTAACTTATTTGTGGTTATTTAATTTGTATTATTTAAATTTAAAAAAAAATTTAAATATTTTTTACCTGATTTGTACTTCTTATAGATATTAATCGTTGTTTGTTTATTTATTTTGTTCTTTTTATATAATTCTAGCACATATGCATATGATGTCTCCATATTCACAAGTTCATGTTTTTAGTTTACATATAGAGACAATAACAGTATTTTTTTATTTTTTTTAAATCTTCCACTTCCGAGTTTTCAGGCCCCCAAAACACTGTTGTCATCTAAATTAATAGCCAAAAAACATAAAAAGTTCAACATTTTTAGTTGTTTAAATCATTGACAGCTAATTTTACTGGTTTTTGTACATTTTAATATATAATATATTTTTTTCCAGGCAATAATGACTTACATTTCAGTCATCACAACAAAGCATTGTTTACAAACCCTATATAATGGACAAGTCATATAGACTACTTTTATAATGCTTTATTAGTATTATTACTACTATTAAGGTTGATAGACTGTTGTATGCAAATACCTTTGAGAAACTTTGCATTTTGTGTTTATGGATGTATTAAAGCAAATAGGTTTGGAACAAAATGGAAAAAAATGAAAAAAATGATTTATAATTGAGTGAACTATTCCTTTATAAAAGTTTAATTTTAGTGCATTTTTTATAATAAAATCAAGGAGATTAGTCTTCTCAAATCTGGAGTGATAGGTGAATATTAAGCGGTCACCTGTGGAAAGCTCAGTCTCGTGTGCTGTCGTCAGGCTCTGCTGCGTCGCTGTCCATGGTGCTGAATCAACTTAAGCTGTGAAAGCTGCTTCAACATGTCCAATCGTATTTCTTCACTCGCGTGATGTAAACCCAGCCCCAGATTAAACGGAGAGGTCAATGGTCAAGCCTCTGTAGCTCAAGACTTACTTAGCACTTCATTTACACAATCTAACAAGACACCCCTAAAAGGCTAATTAGGCTGTTCTAGTTTGCAGTGATAAAATCATGTCAAAAGGTTATGTAAGACTAAGGATAAAAAAAAGATACTATTTCTTTAAATAGTATGTGTTTCTCATTCTGTTACGATCTTCGGATATATTGGTTAAAATCATAGATTTATGTTATTATTATTACTATTAAATTTGTATATAATTATTTATATATATACACATGTCAGGATCATGGACTGTCTGTGTCATGTTTTGCCCCTGTTTCTGTTCCCTTATTTGGTCATGTTCCTGTCCTCGTTTTGTTAATTAGTTTGATTAGTCATCCCATACACCTGTGTTTCCCCAATCATCCCCTGTATTTAAGTCCTAGTCTGTGCAGTCTGTCTCTGTCGGTTCTACTTGTTACGTTGATGTGTTTCCTGCTGTCCCCAGTATTGATGTACCCAGTGTTCTGTGGATTAAAAGCCTGTTTTCATTTATTCCTCGTCTCCATCGTTCCTCGCCATCATAGATTGTGACAGAAGAACCGACCAAAAACAGTTACTTCCATGTTTTCCCCTCTGTTTGTTTTCTCGTTTTTCTCGGAGTGTTTTTTAGTTTCCGTTGTGTTTCCCTCATGGTTGCCCTCTTTCGCCCGGAATTTCTCCTCCTCCTGCTGGAGCAGGGGGAGAGCTCGCTCGAGGACCATACGAGACCGTTCCAGCTGATAGCAAGCACCACCACCAAACCGGACGACGCGCTTTGTGCATTCTACAACGCCAGTCTAAATATCGAGTGCAGGGCGCCATTGTCCGAAGATGGTCCTCGAGCGGATTTCACCGCCTTAGTGGAGTGGATACTGGCGAGAAACGGATCCTCCACCGCTGTCGTCTGGCAGCCCCTCTGCTCGCCCTCAGCCCACCATCAATATGGTGCGAGTGCCGTGGGTCTGCCATCCTCCAGCGTCGCCATGGCTGGAGAATCCCTCACCTCCGAGGCCCGGACTCCGCCTTGGCCCATAGACCCAGCGGCTCCACCTCGGCTCCTAGCTCCCTCACCTCCACCGTCACCCGTCGCTCCACCAGGCTCCCTAGTCCCTCCGGCTCCGCCTTGGTCGGGCGTCGACCCGCCATCGCCTCAGGACTCCGCTCCTCCGGCTGCACCTCGTTGCTCCGTCCCACCGGCTCTATTGGGCTCCTTCCTCCCGCCAGCTCCACCTTGGTCCTCAGTCGCTTTGGCTCCGCCGCGGATCTCTGCCTCGGTCGCCAGAGCCCTCTGCTCCACCCTGGCCCCCCCGGATCCTCAGCATCCCCCTGGCTCGTTGGCTCTCCGTCTCCGCCTCGGGCTCCTCCACCACCTGCTCCGCCGCCGTTGGTCGGCCCCCTGGAGTCGGCGGCTATTCCTCCTCCATGGCTCCACCGTGGGCCGACATTATGGCTGGGGCCTGGGTCCTGCTTGGCTCGTCCTGCTCCGGGCCCCTCCTGTCTCCTCCCTAGCTCCTCCCTCCTTTGTCACCATAATGTTATTAAAATATGCAATTTATAGGTTTATATTTTTAATTTTGTATTCTATTATTATATTTAACTTTTTTAATTATAAAATAATATTAAAGTGTGTGTATGTGTGTGTATATATATATATATATATACGATCATTATGTCATCATAATATTTTTTGTGGAATTAGTGCTGTCAAACCATTAATTGCATCCCAAAAAAATTTGTTTACATAATGAGTGTGTACTGTGTATAATTATGTGTATATATAATTAAACACATTCATGCATATATTTAAGAAAAATATTATGTTTATATTGTAATTATTTAGATAAAATAAAAAATATAATAATATAAATGTACATACATGTAAATATTTTCAAAATATATACAGTGTGTGTATTTATATATACATAAATGTACACATACATATATCATGTAAACAAACATTTATTTCGGATGCGATTAATCATTTGACGTACAGTACATATTATTATAGTATTATTTTAAATAGTTAAACTGTGTGTATTCACATGGTTTCAGTCGTTTGTTGTATAAATACAGCGCTATCTGCAGGTCTAACTTTTGCTGAGTCAGTATTGTGGCAGATCTTGCATTGTGAAAGAAAAAGAAAACTCCTGGCACATCAAAAGTAATTGAAAAGCACAAGACGGGGGATGATGATGGTAACAGGAAGATATTCAAGTCATTGAATATCCCGTGGAGAACAGTTAAATCAATAATTAAGTATGGCACAACTATAAATCTATCTAGAGCAGGCCGTCCTGAAAAACTAGGAGAGAAAAGAGGGAGGCCTCCAATACACCAGTGACAACCTTAAAGAAAAGTTTGATGGTCTGATGAGACTAAAGCTGGCCTTTATGAAAGACTGCACATCACTAGAACATTTGAGACATCCTGGAGATCTCTGAATCTCTAGGAGACATGTAAGATTACAAGGGTCTGTTTCTTAGAAGAAAATCTAACAAGCAGGAGATTTAGTATCAATTTCCTTTTACAATTAATCTCACTGCTGCACGTCCTTAATGATTCCATTAACGGTTCTTTCATTACGCATTCCTTTAAGAATAATTGTGCCTCACTATAAACTTAATAAATGCACTAAACAAAAACTAAACTGCTTTCTTGTAATATTTTAAAGCACTATTATTAGAAATAGTTTGTCATCATTTTCAACTACATATTATATTAACAACCAGACTGGATTAAGTCACATAACTCATATACAACATAACAAAAAGAGTCATCACTGTATATAGGATAAAGTATATACATATACATGTATGTATATATATATATATATATATATATATATATATATATATATGTGTGTGTGTGTGTGTGTGTGTGTGTGTGTGTGTGTGTGTGTGTATAATGTTTTCATTTATATATTTAAGATTTTTCAGGAGTACATTTTCAGTCTTTCTGCTTCAAAAATGTATAATTCATTTGTTTAATTGTTTAATTTGTTTAATTCTGTTTTACTAGCCATTTCTTCACAAAATTTGGTTTAATAAATATTTCTAAAATAACTTTTCCTTTTATATAGCAATCGCAACTCAATCAAAACAGTTTGCTGTGATGCTGTAGATGTCGGACAAACTCTCTCTTCCCAAATCAAATTACAAAAGCAATCAAAGACACAATTTCGGAATGGATACTATTATGAGATGGATCAAAAGAATAAACATACCAATCCAAACCAGTCCACTGCTTTCAAAGAGTCAAATCTATAACGTAAGCAGAGTCTGAATATTAAGGTGAGAAAACATCACAAGACTGAAAAATATGTGGTTAATATTGAATTCGGAGATGTTTGTACTCCTACATTTTTTATCAAAGAAAATTTGCTTCCCATCCAATATCAACATTCCGCTGTCATTCCTCTCAGGAAACATGTTTATCATGCTCATTTAAATGAAATGAAATGGAGAGACTGAGAAAGAATGAGGGATGTAGAAAGCAGAAAGCATAATCAGGTGCGAGTCTTTAGCATTTAATTTGCAGACTCGCTCAAGTCAGGGTGATTAGCGCACGGTTAAATTTGATTAGCCTCTTTCTGAGCACGCTAATTGAAAATGCTCTCACCATGTATAATCAATATCACACAGTTTTGCACGCTCAAAGACTGATTACGGACACGAAAACCTGCGGCCACACACACTCCAGTTGCATATTCTTCTCACAAAGCCCAGCATTTCTCAAGCACATTTAGATGCTTTTCCATAGCTAATTGCGCTACTTGGAGTCTCTAAATGAATGAGGCTGATATAGTGCACTTCAGAGTTTATGTGGGAATAACTTCACTTAGAGTACAGCATCTCTCCATCAGTCTCGGCAAATGGCCCAATGCTGCTTTCAAATCCGCCTGGGATGCTCCTACTTACAAGTGCGGAAGTCGTAATTATGATGTGATGGCTGTTCAAGCGATTTTGGTCATAATAAAATTGACGGATTGGGCAATTTCTTATCCCTTTAGAAGTACTTGGCGACAAACACGGGAAGTTTTTGAGCACTAATAAAATAAAAGTGCGAAGGATGCGCACAAGGTGTGTAATTGAAGTTTATTGGAGTATTTTATCTTTTTTGAGACCGGCTGAGAAGATTTTGGGGTAAGATTTATTGCTGTTCTGCATTAACGGTGGCCTATACAAGATGCATGCTGAATCGTACAGTCAACTTAATTATGATCAATACCAATTAGCTTCCACCACGATTCTTCAAATCGACACTGCCTCAACTGCGAGTCGGAGCTTAAAGAAAATCTGGGTAAATAAGACACTGCGGTGGCGTTCATGTGCACTCATCTCGTAAATATAATTATTGCAACGTGACCTCAAGGCAGCATACGCATTAGGATTATTGTATTAGCATATGAGAGATGACTTGAAGCTTATGTAGGAAACCAATAAATCAATAGTAGACTTGCACAGACTCTGGGATAACAGTGATGATAATGAGGTGAAAATGAGAAATTATAATTTACTACGCGTCCACGGGAAAGACAAATCGCCAGTGAGATTGCCACTTCTCTTAGTCGGCAATAAGATCAAATAAAAAGGAAATGGACATTTCTGCTTTTGATTTTCAGATTCTGTTCTGAGAAATGGACCCCAATAAGCCCGTGTCTCAAACTGTCTTCGGATTTATGCTAAAACCAAAGACATGTCTATTTTTATTCTTCCTATACACTATTAAAAATAAATGTCCCAAAAGAGGGTTTACACAGCGATTCCATTGAAGAACCACTTTTGGTTCCTCAAAGAGCCTTTCAGTAATCAGTTCTTAAAAGAACCATTTTTTCTTAGTGTGAAGAACATTTTAATATACTTTTTCCACTTTTTGAGCAATGAAAGGTTGCATGGATGTTAAAGGTTCTTCCTGGATCCCCCAATGCCAATGAAGAACCTTTATTTTAA
>NW_015505253.1:1983408-2012263 GCF_001515645.1 Sinocyclocheilus grahami | reverse complement strand
AAGATGCATGCTGAATCGTACAGTCAACTTAATTATGATCAATACCAATTAGCTTCCACCACGATTCTTCAAATCGACACTGCCTCAACTGCGAGTCGGAGCTTAAAGAAAATCTGGGTAAATAAGACACTGCGGTGGCGTTCATGTGCACTCATCTCGTAAATATAATTATTGCGACGTGACCTGAAGGCAGCATACACATTAGGATTATTATATTAGCATATGAGAGACGACTTGAAGCTTATGTAGGAAACCAATAAATCAATAGTAGACTTGCACAGACTCTGGGATAACAGTGATGATAATGAGGTGAAAATGAGAAATTATAATTTACTACGCGTCCACGGGAAAGACAAATCGCCAGTGAGATTGCCACTTCTCTTAGTCGGCAATAAGATCAAATAAAAAGGAAATGGACATTTCTGCTTTTGATTTTCAGATTCTGTTCTGAGAAATGGACCCCAATAAGCCCGTGTCTCAAACTGTCTTCGGATTTATGCTAAAACCAAAGACATGTCTATTTTTATTCTTCCTATACACTATTAAAAATAAATGTCCCAAAAGAGGGTTTACACAGCGATTCCATTGAAGAACCACTTTTGGTTCCTCAAAGAGCCTTTCAGTAATCAGTTCTTAAAAGAACCATTTTTTCTTAGTGTGAAGAACATTTTAATATACTTTTTCCACTTTTTGAGCAATGAAAGGTTGCATGGATGTTAAAGGTTCTTCCTGGATCCACCAATGCCAATGAAGAACCTTTATTTTAAAGAGAAACATTCGAGACAAATTTGATGCTTCCAGGGTCATGCAGTGAAACACTACATATCATGCACATTTCAACTTTCTGTCTTTCTGGCTAGATTGTAAAGTCAACGTGACCTTCCTTTGACATGAGATTCATCATTTTATTCCTCCGCTGACCCATTCTGAAAGATCTTTAGAAGGTGTTCGATTGCTTTTATATCGGTCAAATCTATAGTAAAAATGAAATGTGCCTGTTTTGACCTCACTTGCAGAATGTCTGCAAATTCAGTCTCGTCTCAACAGCTTCAGTGTTGCTATATTGGATGTATCCACAATTCAGCAGTGACACAGAGAACATAAATTGCATTAAAAAGGATTTTCCTACCATGTGAGCAATACAAAGCATCTAATTATAAAGCACTGGTATTCAAAAGCTTGAGGTTGGTAAGATATATATATATTTTTTTTTTTTACATTTTGGAAATAAGTGTCATGAAAAATACAGTAAAAGTTTGATTATTGATTATTATCAATATTGAAAACAGTTGTGCTGCCTAATGTTTTTGTGGAAATATGTTATAAAAACAATTTCAGGATTCTTTGATTAATAGAAAGCCAACAGCATTTATTTTAAATAAAAATCTTTTGTAACATTATTATATTTTTTTACTATCACTTTTTATCAATTTAATCCATCCTTGTTGAATAAGATTATCACAAAAAAAAACTTACTCCGATAATTTACATATTTTACATCTCTCAAGTTCTTCCAAACCTGCATGATTTCTTTCTTCTGTGGAACATAAAAATATATTTTGAAGAATGATGGCAACCAAACACTTTTAGCATTGGCTTCCAATATATTGGTCCAAAAATATACAATGGAAGTCAATGGGAGCCAAAACTGTTTGGATACCAACATTCTTCAAATTTGAGTAAATGACAGAATTACATTTTTTTTTTTTGGGTGGACTATCCTTTTAATTTCTTTAAAAAATATCTTACTGACCCTAAATTTGTAAACTGTATAATGTACACGTCTTTGAACTATCTTCATTTGGGAGCTTTTCTTAGCAAATATTGATGTGATTAATTCGATGCATTTAATAAGCATATCAAGCAATTAACTCAGGTTTTTAAATCAACCAAAATGCGAAAAATATTGTTCACACATCTACACTGTACCACACATCTAGAGAAAAAAACCTGCACTGATTGCATGTCTATACACACCATTTATTTGAGATTTCCAGACGATTTGTCGCGCTGACCCCGCTCAAGTCTCCAGGAAGTGCAGTGAATTGTTAGCTCGCCGCGGGTTGTAAGCATCCGGCCGTTTCTGCATTCGGCAGGAGGCTTGTATTGTATGCAAGACAAAATGTGTGTGTTCCTGTAGGTCCATCTTTCTCTCTCCCGACAACCAGATGATGCAATTTCCTATCTAATTAAAGACTTCAGTCAAGCAATTAAACCCTACAGTTAAATTACCCGCCTGCTCGTCCAAACATCCTAAATCTGCCAAAAAGCCACTTGCGTTTTCTTTTTGGTGCTGGTAAATGATCAAAAGCATTCAGGCTAAAACTCACCTCCAGTCCTATCTGAGACAGATGCTAGTGCAGTGACTCACGTCGAGCTTTTATCTTTAGAAAAACTATCATTTGAGGAGCCGCTTTTACCACACAACTGGGCATCATTACACAGCTGTGCGGTCAGCAAGAGAGCCGAAACGGAGAAGGATACATCCATTTCTCACAGAGCCGGTCTAGCGCGCACGTATATAGGTTTATATGTGTGCAAAGACACTCTTTTCTGTACACACACATTCGCGCTTTCCCGTGGGAAGCCATAATAGCCGGTTTAGCCAGTGGAGCTAAACCCGGCACTGGCTTGAGGCTCGGGGCCCATTACTCTTTCGCACTCCGCTTTAATGGGACGATCCGTCACAGGGGCGACTGCTCGCGTTAGCTCTTCGCTAATGTTAAACCTGCTATGCTAGTCAATTATTCATTTCCCAACTTTTTTAAAATGGGTGATTTAGCCACTCAAGCTAAAGCTAATACTATTTACTGTCTGGACTTAAAGAAAGACTACATTTTCTTAAAGCGAACGCTTAGTCACAGATCATACAAAGTCAAGCCGGATCATCAATCGCATCGGCTCCTTACAGAAGACAATGCATTGCTCCATCAGAACGCTGATTAAGTGCTGCTATTTTAGTATCAGTGAGACACTATAGTAGTTTTATTCATATTTTTGAATAATATTTACTCGTTATGCGTTTAAGTTTAATGTTTTATTCATATTTCATATTTTAAAGATTTAGTAATTTTGTTGTTTTTTTATGTCTATATAGTTTTTATTCGTTTTTAAAATAAGTGTTCATTATTTTATTATAGAAAAGTATTTAGTATGAAAAATTTTGCTTTTGCAACTAGCTGAAATAAAAATATTTCATATTTTGTGTCAGTTGGCATTAGATAACATTGTATTTTTAGACTAATTTTTATGAAAAAGAAAAGACATTTCATTTTCGATTAGTTATTTACATCAAGTTAAACTAAACAAAAATGAGAAATGTTGTCTTGGCAACTAGTTGAAATAAAATAATTAAAAATGAAAATGTGTTTTTATGGTTTTAGTTAACCATAATAACCCAGTGATTATTAAAAAAAAACATTTACATATACATTTTTATTTACTTTTTATTTTGGTATATAGGTTTATATGTGTGCAAAGACACTCTTTTCTGTACACACACATTCGCGCTTTCCCGTGGGAAGCCATAATAGCCGGTTTAGCCAGTGGAGCTAAACCCGGCACTGGCTTGAGGCTCGGGGCCCATTACTCTTTCGCACTCCGCTTTAATGGGACGATCCGTCACAGGGGCGACTGCTCGCGTTAGCTCTTCGCTAATGTTAAACCTGCTATGCTAGTCAATTACTCATTTCCCAACTTTTTTTAAATGGGTGATTTAGCCACTCAAGCTAAAGCTAATACTATTTACTGTCTGGACTTAAAGAAAGACTACATTTTCTTAAAGCGAACGCTTAGTCACAGATCATACAAAGTCAAGCCGGATCATCAATCGCATCGGCTCCTTACAGAAGACAATGCAGTGCTCCATCAGAACGCTGATTAAGTGCTGCTATTTTAGTATCAGTGAGACACTATAGTAGTTTTATTCATATTTTTGAATAATATTTACTTGTTATGCGTTTAAGTTTAATGTTTTATTCATATTTCATATTTTAAAGATTTAGTAATTTTGTTGTTTTTTTATGTCTATATAGTTTTTATTCGTTTTTAAAATAAGTGTTCATTATTTTATTATAGAAAAGTATTTAGTATGAAAAATTTTGCTTTTGCAACTAGCTGAAATAAAAATATTTCATATTTTGTGTCAGTTGGCATTAGATAACATTGTATTTTTAGACTAATTTTTATGAAAAAGAAAAGACATTTCATTTTCGATTAGTTATTTACATCAAGTTAAACTAAACAAAAATGAGAAATGTTGTCTTGGCAACTAGTTGAAATAAAATAATTAAAAATGAAAATGTGTTTTTATGGTTTTAGTTAACCATAATAACCCAGTGATTATTAAAAAAAAACATTTACATATACATTTTTATTTACTTTTTATTTTGCTTTAGTGTTTTATTTTACTACATAAAATAACTAAATGAAAAAATGAAATGTTGCCAAATAGTTTTTTTTTCTTTATTTCAGTGTTCGATGTTCAATGTTCATTTAATTTCAAGTAACACATTTTTTTATTATTATTTTAGTCAAATTTTTATACATTTATGGTTTTAGTTAACCATAATAACCCAGTGATTATTAAAAAAAAACATTTACATATACATTTTTATTTACTTTTTATTTTGCTTTAGTGTTTTATTTTACTACATAAAATAACTAAATGAAAAAATGAAATGTTGCCAAATAGTTTTTTTTTCTTTATTTCAGTGTTCGATGTTCAATGTTCATTTAATTTCAAGTAACAAAATTTTTTTATTATTATTTTAGTCTAATTTTTATACAGGCAATTAGCTGAAACAAAATAAGTTTATTTTTTATATTTTATTTCAGTTTATTGCAAGTAACAAAAAATTGTTTTATGACTTATATTTTAGTTAATTATAGGTTACTAACCCTGTGATTTTTTTTTAAAGATGTCTAAAGTTTTTAGTCTTTTATGTCATTATTTTAGCATACATAAATGTAAACTTATATATATATATATATATATATATATATATATGTCTGTATAGTTGCTATTATTTTTGTTTCAGTTTTACTGTTGTTTTAGTACCATGTTAAACCAAAAATATATAAATAAATAAAAAGAGAGAGACAAGGAAATGTAGTTTTGGTGAAATAAACTTGCTAAAATAAAGTTGTTGTTTTTTATATTTTATTACAGTTATTATTAATATTATTAACAAAGGTAAGAAAATTTTGCTTTAGTTTGAGTAAACCGTAATAACCCTGTGATTAAGTGCTTTGTTTGTGTGGGTGAAACGGCTGTGATCTCCAGAATGTGTGAAGGAAGAGCACAGGTGAAGTCTTCAGAGAGCAAACTCATGATGCTCCACTGAGCTCGTGATGGACAGCTACTCTAAAGCAGCCGGGAACATCTTGTCCACAGTAACTTTGCACATCACTTTCTGAGTCCACCTGCCTGTCACAAATTCAGTCATGTGTCCAACCATCCATGAACCACAAGACAAAGAGGTCAAGAAGGTGGTGAAACACGGCTGCTTGCAATTCTGCAAAAATCATTTGATACATTATCATGGCATGTGCTTCATTCTATTGAAATGTAATAGAGGATAGACAGACAGACAATCTGATCCTTGTTGATCAGCGCCACAGCTCCCCCGACAACAATGTCCAGCAAAACATCCGAATAGTCGAAAACCGGTGAAATATCGGGTGGTGTGTACTTCCGAATGTCCAGCAATTCGTCTCTGGTGAAACTGATTGCAGGGATATAACTAAAGACAGGACAAACTAACAAAAACATAAAAACAACTGCAGAGCACGCCACGGAGGCAACCATCAGCGTCGGCGCCATTGTGCAAAAATAGGGTCAGCTCTGATTTTATGTTGACCAGGTTCAGGAATGTGAACCTGAAGCTTGCAAAGATTCAACACAGCAAGTCTGTCAACACATGTGAGGATGCCAACGTCTGTCTGACAAAGCATCTTGAAGATAATCCCGCAAACAATGTTTTGGACGGGTTTCACTCGTTTCGGTCTTTCTGCCAGCATAATTTCATTCGCCATGGAAACTAAGACCGAAGTGGTCCTGGTACATCAACTAAAATGTATTTCCATAAACCCTTATGGCATGTTGTGTACTTCACATTCTTTATATAACACTTCATACATATATTCAAGTAGCTTTTTTTTTTTTTGATTTTCTGAAGAAAATGTGAGTGGTGCTTGCTCATGCAAAACTCACAGCCACATTTTACTTTACATTTACGCATTAGCCATATGATTTTATCCAAAATGACTCACACAGCATTCAAAACATACATTTTATCAATTCAAGCATTCATGCCAGACGAAAATCACCCAATCTGCTTAAACTGAGGTATCATTCATGTGTGTAGCACAAACTGTGTGTGTGTGTGCGTGTGTGTGTATCTGTGATTTTACCCAGTCCTAGTTGGTCAAAATGGAAATATTAATTAATTAATATGATTAATTCAATATCATCATATCATATCATATAATATAGTAAACCACTAATAAAATAGTGACAGACAAATACTAGTATAGAAGCTTGTTTGATTAGATGTATGATTATTGATTAAAACATAACTAATTTATTTAAAAATTTTAAATTTAAATTATTTTAAAAACTATGAATACAAACAATAGAAAATTTAGATAGACAATCCAAAGTATGAGCAAACCACTATTGACATAAGAAACTACATTTAGCAAACTCAGCAACTCAGTTTTGCAGTGACCGACAAATACTAGCTGTGGAGGCTTGATTGATTAGGAGAGTTTGTCTGAACGATCACATTATTTCACTGCCAGAGTGTGTCAGGAGAGATATTTTCTCAATTCGCCTGTCAGACGGCGGAAAAGTCAGAACAGCATCTTTATAAAACAACTGTTATTGTCTGTCACACCGTGGATAATTATCGCCATTGTGAGAACTCAGATACGTTCATTTTTTTCTCAGTCTCACACACACACACACACACACACAGTGTATTTGGGACAGTGTCGCAGTGCTCTTTTGAGTGACTCTGAGATGCGGCGTTGGGTCAATCCAGCAACACACCCACCAATCAAACACCAAATCCGTATCAGCAGTCCGCAGACTCGCTTTTCAATCACGCTCTCTCTTTCTCTGTCTTCCCACAAGTCATGAAAGCCAAGAGAAAACATATCTGTCCTCTCTCCTCTGCTCCCGAAGAAATCAGTTCATTTTTCTGAGCTTCTCTCTCCAAACAGATCAGTACGTTCCTCTGAAGTTAGTCACGCCTTGCCAAATATCAAGGGTTCAGAAATACATCAGATCTTAATTAGTGGTGTTTGCCAAGTGAAGCATCACTAGTACTATTGCTCATGCTTACTGCAGCTTAAATCATATTCTCAAGCACTTTGGTCCAATTTTCCAGTTAAAATATCTAAAAATCATTGAAACAAGATAAGAAGATACTTCAAAATCAACACTGCATGAGATATTACGACTTGTTTTTAGAGAATGTCTCTTTAATCAAGTGTATTGATTATGAGTGTTTCAAGTACAAAAGTTGAAAACAAGTGAAAATAAATTTGCCAGTGAAGTAAGACCAAATACAGTTTCTCATGTTATAATCTTTGAAAACAAGTCTAAATATATTATGCGGCATTGACCATTTATCTTGCTTTAAGAATTTTTTAGGAAAAAAGTATAAGTAAAGTTGCAGTATTAACCTCTATGCAATGTAAATTTGGATAAAAGCATCTGCCAAATGCTTATTAACCAATGCAAATTTTATTAACCAATGTCTTTGCTGCTGAACTGCGATGATTCAGTTCAATCACATTAATAAGCAAAAATTACTTTAGATAAACGTAACATTTGTGACCCTGGACCACAAAACCATTCTTAAGTCCCTGGGGTATATTTGTAGCAATAGCCAAAAATATATTGTACGGGTCAAAATTATTAATTTTTCTTTTATGCCAAAAATCATTAGGACATTAAGTAAAGATCATGTTCCATAAATATATTCTGTAAATTTCCTACTGTAAATATACCAAAACTTAATTTTTGATTAGTAATATGCATTGCTAAGAACTTCATTTGGACAACTTCAAAGGCAATTTTCTCAATATTTAGATTTTTTTGCACCCTCAGATTCCAGATTTTCAAATAGTTGTATCTCGGCCAAATATTGTCCTATCCTAACAAACCATACATCAATGCAAAGCTTATTTATTTGATGTTGATAGCCAGCTCTAACATCAGTGTTGTCTTTTCAAGCTGGAAGAGTCACCGTCACACACTGGTTGACACGGAGGTGGTGTATAAATCTCAATTTTAAAAAAAATGGACCCTTATGACTGGTTTTGTGGTCCAGGGTCACATTTGTGTTTCATTTATTGCTGAAGAGTGTTTAACTTTTTTCTCCTGTATCCTATTCTCCATGCAATCCAGAATGACAGCACAGCTGAAAGCTTTGTTTGAGCTGCGCCCTCTACTGTACAGACATGAATTTTGGAATTTACATTTCCGTCAGCCTGAGACTTATTCCTTTCACTTTTGGTGTGAAAGAGACTTTTCCATTTGCCAAAAACAGAACAAGCAAGTCAGCCCCACCCAGATTTCAAAAGTAACGCAAAAGTAACCTAACATTACTTTTTAATAAAAAAGTAACTAAGTAATTAGTTACTTTTTTAGGGAGTAACACGATATTGTAATGCATTACTATTAAAAGTCAATTTCCCCAACACTGCATTTAAATGACTCAGAATACTTTAGTTACAGCATCACAACACACTAAAACATCTGGTAATTAGCAACCGTATCGTAACACACTAAAACCACCCAGACATTCTAACCACTAAGAACACTTTTCAGAAAATGTAAATTAATTTAATCACATTTACACTCTAGTAAGTCCAAGCAAGCCCATTTTTACACACATAACAGCACAAGTGTTTCTCATTCCCTTCCTCTCCTCTCTTATTCTCAGTAGTTAGCATTAATGGATATCTGTCAGACTGATGGAAGTGCTCGCGGTTATGAAGATGAATGTATATCTGGTTGTATCATTGATGACCGGCTACCTTATCTCCGCCATTAGTACAGCGCCTCTCTCCATTTAAGGGCCCTTACCAAAGTTCTGGGTGCGCTAATGAGATCTTCTCCTCACCGCAGGATGCCTTTTGAAGAACGTGCACAGAGATTTCATCCCGCAGGAGAGCACATTCAAACCCAACTTTTATTTCTCAAGAGGTTATACAGATCAACTTGTACTGGAGGCAGTCTGTCTGTTCATGCTGTTGTCTTTTTTTATTTTTGGTCTTTTATAATCTAGGAAACCTAAGCTAAGGTATGTGAGCAGATGTTATAGGTCATTCGTGTATCAACTCTGTCTCAGAGTTTTAACAAATGAGTTACTTATTGAGTGGCTTAGTTCATTTACTGCATATCGAGCCACTGAAAAACACTGTATCATGTAAATAAACACAGTGCTGTGCTTCACTATGAAACAGTAGGGCATATATTATTTGTCAACAAACCACCAAAATAAAAGCTTGACAGTTCAGTGTTTGAAAATTAAGAAATTAAGACATAAATATTAGTGCTGTAATTTTAGAGTTGTACCATTAATTATTTTTTAAATACTCAATTACAATACTCAAGTACAAACATATTATTGTAAAATACATCTTATTTTAATATTTTTTACATTCAATAAATTACAAATTTTCTTTTCTTTTGTAACTAAAAAATATATATATATTACACGTAATTGTAAAATATTAATAATAAAATAATAATAAATAAAATTCAAAGAATAATACTCAAGTCAAATTTGTACCAAAAAAAGTTCAAAGTGCTTAGTGAAAAGTGTTTTTGATTTACATCGTCAGTGTCAAACAATAGCACACCTGATTCTATTCATTGAAAAGTTAACGTATTAAATCTAATAAATTAACTCAAAAACTTGATCTAAAATTTCATAAAATCCAAGTATGTGCACAGATATTCATAAGTATGCAAAAATTAGTACGAATTATACAGAAATATTCTACCAAACGAACATTATAATAAAGAAAAATATTATATCAAAAACATTCCACCAAAGAAACAATCAGCCAGTATGTAGAAACAAAATTTGCCAAAAATAATGTCAAACCACATATTATAATAATTGAATTATAGATAATATTTGTGTGTATGTATATATAAATATATTTATAAAAAGTAATTCAATTTATCCATTGAAAATTCCTGTATTTTTTTCATATATGTATATATTCACAGAGAAATGTATGAGTTTTTGAGCAAATGTCCTGCTGGTAATTGTCTCATTTTGCTTTCCATATAACTTCATTCCTGATTGACATCTCATTTGTGGTTTTAAGTCCCAATGGGGGCTCTATCTAAAACTGAACCACTAAAAAAAAAAAAAAACAGCCACAAAGCTAATTGAGCTCAAGTTTGGCTCGCTTACTGTAAAAATTTAAACACTGAAGGGTAAACAGCAAGACTAAAACTCTCTGACAGCTCTGTCTCGAAACATATACCACCCATCAACCCGAACACTTTACATCCCAGCATGAAATACCCACCTAACAGCGCTGGCTAGCGTTTAAAAGCAACAGACGCCAGGTAGCACGAGGGTTAATGCTCTTTCTAGCAGTGTGAGCAACGATAAAGCTGCTAGCATGAGAGCTGTCTTTGGCTATAGATCTGGGTGTTGTGTACGCTGTAATAACGAATGAGGTTTAAGCATCAGCGCGGCCACAACAGGCCTGGCTGCAAATGAAACGCGCCACCTATTAAGAAGCCTAGCGGCGAGACCGCATGGCCGCTGGCCAAACAGAGCATGTGTGCCTGTGAACTTGCTAGCGTGGATGCTAAACTGGCCCGTTTCCAACACAAGGCTGGAAATCCATGTTCAAACACCCGGGTGTGAAATGCACCGCTGCTGCAGATAGAAAAAGAGCGGAAAAAAGGATCGGTTCGCTCTCCACTTCATGCCTAATGGAAGCATTTTATTTCGCTCGCACATTTACACCATCAGCCAGGCCTCTCTTTCTTAGGTGCATTATGTGTAGGAGGACTTGATTTCATTTTCATCATCAGAGAAGGCAAAAACGAGGTATACTGTGCAAACTGTTTACGTTATTGCACACACACCCGGATTCAGCACAGAAAAATCACTTTTGTATGCACGCGCGCACTTGTGCTATGTTCATGCCACTGCCAATGAATTAGCAAAGCTAAATTCTTTATTAAACCTGCTGAACCGTTATCAATGCAAATGTGACATCGCGATCAGGCACTGCCTCTCGTGCTCTCTCTGTCTGTCTCTCTGCCAGAGGGAATAGAAGGTCATTACTGCTCTAATTTAAATCTAAAACAGCAGCAGATAGCAGAACGTGCATGTGAGGAGAATCATAAGAACAATATGACAATTGAAGTGTCGGTCAACAATGAGAAACAACCTCTGGTCTCCATACTGCATGTCATTAGCCTTTGGCTTGCTTTTACATCAAATAACATTGTGTCACAAAGTCTTGACAAGTTTGCGAATCTTTACAGAAAAAAAATTACATGTAAAGGGAACAGGCAGTTTGTTTAGATTTTTTGCGTCATGAGTGGGTAAATATCAAAACATTAGTAATGCATGATATATACTGGTAATATATTAATTATTAAATATTTTAAATGAGCATCAGCCAATATTGCATATTTAATTGTGCATGCTTATTTCCCTGTTTTTACATTTAGATCAACTTTGCTGTCATCTAAGGCTCAAAGTTAATATTAAAAACATTACTAAAAACTAAACCCTAAAGTTCAAATAAATTCGAAATAAAGTGAAATATAAATATTAAATGAAAAATTTGAAATGGTAATGAAGAAATGATCAGAGATATGTAGGGGTTTGACCAGAATGTTGTCTGCAATACAATTGCGTGTGTAAATTACAGGCCTCTCTCATCTTTTTAAGTGGGAGAACTTGCACAATTGGTGGCTGACTAAATACTTTTTTTCCCCACTATAACTGAAATAAGTTTAAATATTAAAATCAGTAAAATATATATAGAGTATATATCATATATATATATATATATATATGAACTAATTCAATGCACATTAAATTAAATAATTAATATTTTATATTAAAAAAGCTAATATTAAAAAAGCTAATAAAATATAAATACTATAATAGTATACAAGACAAATTATACTGAACTCTCGAAAGGAGTATGCACTTTTAAAGATTATTATATTTTATATATATTATTATAACATGCATTAAAATTAATTTTAGTGATTTTAGTTTTTATTGTTTTCTTTTTACTTTGACAAAAAAGTATAACAACATGGAAATAATTATCAGTTTATCAGTACACTGTAAAAATTATATATTTTTTAAGTGGTAAATAAAGCAAAGATTATCAGAGTATGTTTTAAAAGAAAATACTCAATTTTTTCCACTTCAAAATTGAAGATTTAATTTAATGTGCTACTTGCCATTTCTTTGTACATAAAATCTAATAGCAGTTTCTGAGTGAAAATTGTTAGAACTTTTTATTTTTAAATAATTTTACTGATACATTGCCAGTAAAGTTCACAAATAATTACAAAAAAAACAGCAATTAACATGTTGAGTTAAAAATAGTAAGAAATAGTATTTTATTTTAAAACGTACTCCAATAATCCTTGTGTTTTGTATTTACAACTGTAACAATTTTTTTTACAGTAAATCAGTCAGAATTTTAATATCAGTCCATACTAAAAATAGACAATGCACAAATAACAGACACCATAGAATGGCTCTAGAATTCAGTGCTAACTTATGGAGCTGGAGAACACACCTGTGATGACTTAAAATGCTGCCTCCGTGGACAGTTCACTGGAATTTGGAACAGAGCAACACCGAGTTCCAGCCCGACTCTGTGTGTGTGTGTGCGTGTGTGAGTGTGAGTGTGAGAGAGAGAGAGAGAGAGAGAGTGAGTGAGTGTGTGAGTGTGTGAGAGAGAGAGAGACTTCTGAACTGCTAAACACACACAGACACAGTACGAGTGAAGCATGCTGCGGCCTGACACGCTTTGATAGAAGTTCAGCTCAGAGCTGCAAAGGCACTGTAACAGTTTCTGGGAAGTAGAAACAGACCGCTGAGATCTCCACTCTCCCAACAGACTGAGACTAAAAAATACACTTTTTCTTTCAGTTTATTTTTTACTTGAGCTCTTCCACTTGGCCGCAGTCAACAGGAACCGTTCAAAAGCTAACAGCGTACAAACCGGGCTTGCCAAATTGCCAGTTGTCTGTAGTATATATAGTTAAAACCACAGTAAAAAAAAAATTTAAAATACACAACTGAGCACACAGCTTTATTTAAAAAGTTATATTCAAAATATTAGTTAATATTAGTAATATTAAGTTATATTAACAGTAACATTTAAATCATTGGGTATCATGAGCTAACAATGAACAACTTTTACAACATTTATTAATCTAGGTTAATGTAAACTGATAAATACTCATTAATTCATGTTTGTGCAAAATATATTAAGGCTAAAAAGCTATTAGCATAAGCCAAGATTAATAAATGCTTTAAAAGAATGGTTTGTTGCCATTTCATATTAGCTACTGCGTTGGCTAATGTTAATGTTAACACTGGCAATCCAAATAAACCTACAGCATTCATTCAAGTAATTCTCAAAGTAAATATTGTGCATTTCCACTAATTATTCCTGTAAACAGTCAATAATAAAGAACAAAGAAATAAATTAAGAGCAATGAGTGGTTTTGTCTTAATTGCACATATTGTTTTTTGATTAATATTACCAACATAATCGACATTGGCAGGTTTATTAGGCTGCATTTACATTGCAAATCATATCGCACAAATCCCATATTTTGACACAAATCCAATTTTTTTTGTCTTGCCTGTGTACATTCACTTAAGACAAAGTGACTGTGTTTAATACCTCGCCAAGATTGGCATTTTGGCCAAGAAATACATTCATATGCTTAGTCACATCAGCCTGGTATATACTTGAGAGAGAAAATGAAAGGCCCTGCTTTGTGGCCATGTACCTAAATTTATGTAACTTACATTCCATTAGATGTATTCCAAGCAAAGATAGCAAAGCAGATGCATTGTTTTCCAAAGCCGAGAATAAACATGCCAAACAATATAAAAAGCACCGTGTTTTAACCTGTAAAATAAATTGCATTGAGCATTTCAGTCTGAAAGCACATTTGTATTTGTACAATGAATAAAAATGGCAAAACAATACACTGTTTAATGACTTTACTTAAAATAAATTCAGGCTCTTGTACAGATTTCTGTGTACATCAAGTCACTTGACTGCACAAAAATATAAATTGCAAACTTAAAGGTATGTTTGTGCAGCACTAGAGAAAGAAACGGCCCATTTTCCACATGAATATGACTAATATCTGTCTACAGACAGACAGACAGATAGATAGATCTTTAGATGTTTATACTAAAAAAATGTCAAAAAATAATTCAAACTTACTAAAAAGCAATTTATCGCTGTGCAATAATTAGAGAACAATAACTATAAAAATGTCACTTAAAAGGTAAAGTACTACTTTCCACTACTATTCCCTGATTGTTAGATATTAATAACATATCTAAAATTCTTAAAACAAGAAAATTCACTTGAGAAGCAACACTGCATAAGATATTAAGACTTGTTTTCAAAGTTTTTATCTTGATTGTTTACTTACAGCATAGCACATCTTTCCACTCGTTTTTAACTTGTTTATGCGTAAAATACATCTACCAGTGCAGAGAAAATATACACTCATATTCAAGAAACTAAAAAAAAAGAGTCTTAATATTATATGTGGCATTGCTTTTTGAATAAGTTTACTCATTTTATGGATCTTTAGATGTTTTAACTGGAAAACAAGTCAAAAAAGACTAATTAAAAACTCATTAAGTCATTTTTTGCAGCACAACAATCAGAGAACATGAACTAATAATATTATTAATGGGTAAAGATTTGTAAACTACTACTTCCCACTGCTCTTTCTCGGATGTTGATATGATATTTTCTCTCCTTTGCCACCTGTCAGTTTGAAGAATATAGCACAGACAAGCATTTCGAGTAATAGTAGTTTTGACATCTCTAACACAAACCAAATCTCTTTCACACAAATACATTCAAATGTTAACTTAAAGCAGCAGACGTCACACAGCCAGACACATACTGCATGAGAGATCAGAAAAAAACATTAAAAGAGAATGGAAACGGGGGGGGGGGGGGCGGGGGGGTTTGGTAATCTGCTGTATGAGAGGCAAGAGGAGAGACGATGAGCAATCCAGCAGTCTGTCAGCACAGGAGAACCATTTATCTGCAGGGCAAGTGTGTGTGTGTGCGATGTGTGCCAAAAACAGTCGGATGTTCAGTCACGTCTGTTCCCACGCAGCACACTGACTCGGCACCCTGTCGATCAGTAATGGCAGGTACACGTGTGCACTTCATACACGTGCAATGGTGCGGAAACACACACACAAGCTCACCTATGATTGTGCCACGACACAAATCATTTGTAGAGTCAGACAGTGTGCAGTACTGAGTTTGTTTTAACGGTAAGGAATAGTTCACCCAAAAATAATAATTTGCTAAAAATGTACTCACCCTCAGGCCATCCAAGATGTAGATAAGTTTGTTTATTAATCAGATTTGGAGAAATGTAGCATTATGTACATCACTTGCTCACCAATGGATCCTCTGCAGTGAATGGGTGCCGTCAGAATGAGAGTCCAAACAGCTGATAAAAACATCACACTTATCCACAAGTAGGCTATAATCCACACCACTCCAGTCCATCAAATAATGTCTTGTGAAGCCAAAAACAAATCTACCATTAATGTGTTTTAACTTTTAACCATCGCTTCTGGCCAAAATATGAGTCCATAATTCATAATAATGCTCATATTTTAGTGGGAAGTGACAATTTTAAGTTAAAAACTTCTAACAAAAATGCAGCTTTTCACTTCACTAGATGTGAATAATAGTGGTGTGGATTACTTGTGATGTCTTTATCAGCGTTTTGGTCTCTCATTCTGACGGCACCCATTCACTGTAGAGGATCCATTGGTGAGCAACTGATGTAATGCACTTGAACAACCCATGAACAAACCAAGTAATCTCCATCTTGGATGGCCTGAGGGTTATTTTGGGGTGATTTATTCCTTTAAGAAGAACAGATGGTTGTTTTGCGATGTGCTGAAAAACAACCAGCAGTAAGAAAACGTTTCAAAACCTTTATAAACCCTTGACAGATAAGATGGAGCTGTATTTAAGAACTGGCAGCAAGTCTGTTCATTTAAGTACACAGAGTCCCTTAACGGAGAAAAATGTGAGTGCGATTAGTGAGACAGAATGTTTGCAAAAATTGTTAAAAGCAAATCAAAATATTTTCTAATATCTCATGTTGACCAAATGGCTCTCATTTTAGCACAAACGCCGACACCAAGAACTTGATAAAGTCTGGATTTTCTGCAAGTCAAGGTCAAACACTCTCTTACACACACACACAAAACTGTGTTCTTCATTTTCTGAATGAATGCAGCACGTCTAGTGAGGGAGAGCGCATTCTGTCTCATCCTCAGATGGCACATCCGCAGTGCATGCATTCACAGAATGCCTGATGCATATTGCATACAAAACGGGCACTTTCTCAGCCTGGCAAGCTCTAATCTGGTTGGCTGGCAAAACAGAATTTCAACAGATGCATTAACAAGCCACCGGGCTGCTGCTCTAAGAGCTTTTGAGTAAGAACTAAATCACTGAATTTGCCAAAGTTTGCCAGGTTAGTGGCATCAGCTCAGGTAAGTTTTCAAAGGCATTTTTTTTTTCTTTTTAGCAAAGGTCAAAGGTATAAAATCTATTTAATCTACTAAATTAAAATAACGTATAATATTTCTCAGTTATAAATATCTCAGTTTATAAAGTAACTTATTTGCAAATCTGATGCAACTGCAATTAAAATAACTTACAGCAGTAACATTTAAATGTACAATATATACAGATGTTGATCTGCCATACAAGCTTCATTTGTGTTCACAGTTTTAATAGGCATCAGGCATCACAAAATAAGTTATCAAACTTGGCAACAAAATCCAAAAATGTAAACTGTAATGTAACTGGAACTGTACGGAAATGCAACTTTATTCATTATTATTCTACACTGTAAAAAAAGTACATACATTGAAAAAAAATTATACCAAATTTGTTAAGGTAATTGGTTGCAAACAATTTATTTTAGCTATGTTTAATTAATTTGCGCAATTTGTTTATTTAAATGTAGCTAAAACAAATTGATGGCAACCACTTACCTTAAAAAAATTTGGTAAATTCAATGAATCATTTTTTCAGTGTAATCGTACAAAAAAAAACATCACTGGAGCATGATTTACAAGAAAATACTTAAATTTTTTATACTTCAGATGTTTAATTAAATGTGTTACTTGCCACTACATATATAACCATAAACCCAAGTAATTTCAGGCTCTCATTTCAACAATTTAATTAAGTACAAATGTAAAATATACTTAATATTTCCAAGTATTTTCATGCTTGAACTGACTTAATGTAGAAAATACAAAATCTTTTCTGCTGGATTTACTTCCCCACACAATTACTTTAGTGAATAATTGTGAATCCAGTTATTGTTGCGGTATCAATATGGAGAATCCAGCCCGATCTCATGGCAATTCGTACATATTTTACAAGGTGGTTCATTCTCTAAACCTCACTCGTACAAATTCATACGATTTTTGCTAAATCGTACGTATTATACAAGTTGCACAATTCGTATGAATTTGTACGAATGACCTACACCTAACCCCGCCCCTAAATCTACCCGTCACAGGGGTCTAGAGAAATTGTACGAGTGAGGTCATACGAATTAGCCACCTCGTAAAATACGTACGAATTGGTCATGAGATAGCGTTGGGAGAATCGTAAAAGTTTACTGTTGTTGACAACTGAAATTTTAATATCATGAAAAGTAGTTCATTTCAGTGAGTTAATTTATTTACGTAAATATCCACTATAGGACAACTGTATACTCCATTTCATTTTCATTTTCTAATACACCAGTGAAATTATCCATACGGTATTACTCTCCGACGTACACACATTTTCCAATAATGTCTTTAGAGTTTTCTGTACAGCTGGTCACGCAGAAGGCTGTGCCATTACTTGAATGAGTTTCCAGGTTGGTCTATTATTATGGTCTGGGATTAGAAGCGGCTCAAGAAATGGAAACCAAAAACGAATGAATTGTTTTGCTGAACAGAATAGAAAACATTGGGTGAGGGGGGGGCTCCAGCGTAAAAATGTACTTTTTAAATGCTGGTAATTGTGTTACTATTTAGTTCCAAGAATTTTTCATGAAACCAAATGATTCCTCGCAGCAATCTTTAAACGCCAATAACTTTGCAACAGACAATGAGATATTTTATATTAAAACAACTTGCTTTAAAAAAAATCCATAAATAAGCATAAACAAGGCTATGTATTCACACTCCCTGTGTCGGTGTCACAGTGTGTGTGTGTGTGTGTTGCTCTATTCTCTCATCATTACCAAGGTATCTGACCTCATCAGTCAGCACTGAGATGACACACACATGCCCCACATAAACCTGCCTGCTGTATGTGTAATAGAAAGTCAGGGAGAGGTTGATTGTGTCTTTCTGTACATGTCCTTCAACTCAAACTCACATCCACACAGACACACACACACACACACACACACACACAAGTATATCATTAAGAATACTCCCTCTTATGCACTATGTATAAGCATTGTGTGTTTTCATGCATTTCTGTATAAACTAGTGGCACTAATAATGGGAGAAACACACCAAGGGCTTTCAGTCGAGTCAAGAGAGTTTGATGGTGTCAATTCTGCAATTTAACAGCTCAAATAAATCCTAGTGTTACAGTGCATCAGTAGAGCAGCTGCGCATGGATGAGGAGAGCTCATGAAAACACTCACAAACACCCAACTACATAATAAACCCTACAAAAAAAACTATGCATTTTAGAAACAACAATTTACTTCACGAAAGGAATAGTTTAGCACAACATTTTCTGAAAAACATGACAATAATCCACAAGTGATCCGCACCACTCCAGTCCATCAATTATTGTCTTGTGTAAAAGAATTTAAAAACCTGTGTTTGTAAGAAACAAATCCATTAAGGCATTTTAACTTTAAATCATCACTTTTGGCCAAAGTACCATAATTTTGCTATTTTCCAGTCCATAATCCATTATAACGCTTCCTCCAGTGAAAACCCCCATCCACTGTCGTCCTCTCACATCAAAATCCACCAACATAGTTGTTTAGAACTGTTCTGGACTGTTTTTGCTTGTAAATGGTGCTTGATCTGTGCATACTTCTCTCCTGATTAAGACGAGATGACTTTTTCACTGGAGAAAGCAATATTATTTGAAGTTAAAAACGTCTTGGTGGATTTATTTCTTACAAACGCACAGCTTTTGGCTTCATAAGATGTTAATTAATGGACTGAGTGGTGTGGATTACTTGTGGATTATCTTTAACAGCTGTTTGGACTCTCATTCTGACGGCACCCATTCACTCCAGAGGATCCACTGGTGAGACATTTTCAGCAAATTTTAGTTTTGGAGTGAACTATTCCGTGAATGTTTCGTCAGATCTGAACTTCCCAGGAAAAAAGTCTCTAAAGTATAGCTGAGTAAACAACCACACACACGCCGTTGCATTATTATTTAGTATTTTACTGTACGAGCAGATGCTTTATTAGGAATCACACCTGTAATCAATAACCTCTTCTTTCCGGCTTTCAATGTCATTAACTTGCCCCACTGTCTGTGAATGCATGCATGTGTCTGCTGGCCAACTGCCACATTTGGGAACATATTGGAAGACTGAACTGATGTTCTGTTCGTCCTCCGAGTGATCTGGGCAGCTTTCCAACATGTGCATGTTCACATGTACATTAGAGGAAATGTCACACACTTTCATGTATGTAAACCCTATAGAGCGCCAACACTCTTTATATCAGTAACTGAGCTGTGCGCACATGCATATTTGTTTTTGCATGCATGCATGATCATGTAGGCTGTGTGTTTGAGAGATACTGTGTGTACGTGTGTGTTTCTGGTGGCCAAATCCTCCAGATGGGTCCAGATGGCAGTTTGAATCTGTGAAGGTGTGGAACAGACTCTGTGTGAGCATTTTGTAATGCCCGAATGCAACACCGTCCCCGGAGATGCGCGTGTGTGTCTGAGCATGTGTGTGTGTGCATGAGGAGAAAACATGTACGACTGTCTGGCTGTGGTTTTTTTCTTGCTCACACATTGTTTGTGTGCAAAACAAATCAAGGTGTGTGCTGTTCTACAAGCCAGGTGTGTCTGAGTATGTGTAAAGCATTTGCATTTGTTGGGCTGCATAGACCAATAAATAAAAAAATGAAGCTGCTAAGAAACAAATGCTTCCACACCTGCCTCACAAAACCTGATGTAATACACATACTGCTTCAGGGAGTATGTAGTGTACAAAGACTAGGGGTGCATATATGTGAAAAAACAATATGTGAAGAGAGTAGTATGTCAGAATGTATACCTACTGAGAGTGTTTAGGATTTTGAAGCCTTATCTTTAAATGTTCAAGTACTAAAATAAAAAAAGCACTATGCATGTTCCATGCATGTAATCCTGTGTGTTAGTTTGATCAAATAGGTCAAAAATGAAAGATCAAGTTGAGTGCATTGCATTATGGGGTACAGTATTTAGTGCTGTGTGTACATTTTTGCAAATGTCGCAAGTATTCCATGCATTAAAACAATTTGCATGCCATGCACACTATATACACTGCAAAAATTAGCATGAGAAGTATAGTAAGCAATTATGAATACAGTCTGGTGCATCATACTTTAAAGTTCCCTTCTTTTGGAAATCAGCTTTATTTAAAATAATAATAAAAATAATAAAATTTCTAGTCGTGTCCTCTTTTGGAAGACCAAACAAAGTAGTTTCGCTTTCACAACGAAACACACAGCGCCTTTTCACGACAGGGCGGCGGCGGCAGCAACAAAACCACAGCGAGAATAAAAGTTACGCCTTCTTTCTTTGCGTGAACATTTGGGCGGCGTTATGCAAATCTTCCCACGTTATGACGTAGGTATGTGGGGGCGTGTTAGAACGAGCCGTTTTAGGTAGGCGTGGTTGACTCAACTTTTATAAAGAATGTCTCTTTGGATTTGAGACTTTAGTCTTTTCAACTTTACAGACCTTTAAAATAAATCCTCAAACAGAGAAAATCTCAGCATTGCTATTAACCATGTAATTATTATTTATTATTAAATTGAATTATTGCATAGTTAATAATAAAATCTACAATTTTTAACTGTAATGCAATTATATATATATGAACAACTGACAAATCCAGACTTAATTGACTTTTTTGTTTGTGTTAATCTCATTTTTGTAGTATGAATATGTCAGCAGGTTATCAGTGTGTGGGTGTATGGATGTGTGTCAGTGTATTTGTGAGGGTTGTGCCATTGTGTTTGAGAGATGTTGAGATATATGTTGCTTTGTGTGTGAGTGTGAAGTCGATTATTCATGCTGGCTTTGAGCCGGTGCTGCAGTACCATCTTGCCTTTGATAAATTAATAATCCTTTTGAAGTGCTAATCCCAAACACTCAGCATGATTCATGCCATCCATACAACAAGTGTCTCTCTCAAAGACATACACACTCACTCAGCATGTAGCTTTATGAATATGGATATACACAGATGGAAACAGAAAGATTTATGTGCGGCCACATGCATGCGTGTATACATTAGCCTATGTTTGCCCATAAACTCCTCAGCTGCAAAGATATATTTAGGCTGCAAAAACACATGCATATTCATTTATTCCTTTTAATTGTTAAATGTTAAGGAGTAACAAATTTTTTTTATATTTTACAGAATTAAGACTTATACAAATTGAGTGTATAGGAATGAACTGTGGCTTCATCCACAGCTCCACCTAGTGTTGAGGACATGATCTGCTGAAAAGGTCGCCTATGTAAAATCAGCATATTAGAATGATTTCTGAAGGATCATGCCTGGAGTAATGATGCTGAAAATTCAGCTTTGATCACAGGAATCAATTTCATTTTAAAATATATTCACAGAGAGAACATTTATCTTAAACTGTGATATTATTTCATATTATTATTGTTTTTACTGTATAATAAATGCAGCCTTTGTGAGCAGAATAGACTTAAAAAACAAATATAATATATACTGTACATATGACTGAAACATTTACAAGCACACACACAAAAACACTTCAAGAGGAATCAGTATTCAGAAGGAATAGCAAGAAGAGCTGCGGTGGTTGCTTTTATTTTCCTGAAACCCTACAGGAAGACAAACTGCCTGCCTGACTAACACCTTCTGCTCTATCAGCAGTCACACATGACAGTTCACCGAAGAGTCTGTCAGTGTGTAACCTGTGTAGAGACAGATACTGGCCTCCAAAGCAGCCTTGTTAACAGAAGTACTCGCCGTACGACACCCTCATGATGTCTGAAAGCAGTGCACACGGTCATGACATCCAGCACATCAGCTCTGGACTTTACTTGAAAAGGACCGCTCCGTTATTGATCCTAATCAATTAAGCAATTATCACGGCATCGCAGTCCTTTAATAGTGGCATCCAAGCAATTATTGGGAAGATAACAAAAGTCGGGATCAATTTCTGCTGGGACATTTAGCACAGGCTTACTGGAAAATGAATAGAAATGATGATTCTGTCTGAGCTATGTGTTTTAAAACGAACACGCACTAGTGTAAATGTAGCTAACAGATGTGTAAACTGAAGACTATTTGAGCTTTATTAAAACTATTTGCACTGATTTTTTTGTTAGTTACATTTTGTTCCTTTGTGCAGTGGCTCAGGAGATGAGTCTCTGAGTTTGTATAAACACCAACAAGCTGAAAAATAAAACCAAAGATTTTTTTTTTTAGATAATGTAATCTTGTTAAAATAGATTTCATAAAATTGGTATCGAAAAAAGTATCGTTCAGGAACCGGTATCGAAGTCAAGGTATCGGTATCGGTATTGATATCGAAAATGTTTGAAGGATACCCAGCCCTAGGCTTATGGAGTTGCCAAGACGACACAGAAATACAAACCATATAATACCTACAGAAAGCTATTCCATTTTGATTAGGAACTAATGTGTGGTCGGAACCTAAGTTTACAGGACTGCGTTCTCTGGGACCCTCTCGAGCGGAGGAATTCTACATTCCGATTGGTTGCCGCCCAACAGCGTCATAGTTCATTACCATAAAGTTGAACTGATTTCAACTCTCCTTGACGCCCTCGCCGGCCAAGACGCGCCGCGCCACTCCTCGCCGCCCGCTCACATTGAAAATGAATGTCTTCCGGTCACTTTGACGCTCTCGCCGCCGGCGGTGTGAACGCACAGTTAGCATCCCTATTCATTTCATTGCGAGTTGTTCAATTGGTGCATACAGCAAAAAAAGAAGAAAAAAAAAGGTTTTCAGATATGATTTTAAAAATATATTCACAAACATTTTCAGATATATTTTTAGACATTTCATCAAATATACAAAATATATTTTCAGACATATTTACATTTTTTCCAAAACATACAAAAATACATATTCTCATATAAATATATTTCAAAATATACAAATATAAATTTTCAGACATGTTTTACATTTATTTTAAAATATACGAAAAATTATTTTTTTACGTTTTATTTGTAAAACATGTCTTTTGAAGTTTTTGAAGATGTTTTTTTTTTATGAATTAATACTTTAAATGAAATTAATACTTTAATGAATAATAATACTTTTACTTTCATTTTAAATGAATTAATACTTTAGCAAAGATGCATTCAAATGATTAAAAGTGACAGTAAAGACATTTATAATCTTACAAAATATATTTAGTTCAGAAATATGCAGAGTCTTCTCATTCATGTAAACATTAGGGGCTATGTATATAATATGCATACTATGCATATAATAGAAATAATAAAATAATATAAATTAAAAAAATATATAATATAAATATGAAATTACAGTACCATTCAAAGGTTTGGGGTTGGTAAGATTTTTTAAAACTTTTTTTCAGCAAGGCTGCAATAAACAGAGCGTGGCAGTAAAGACTTAATCATGACATATATGTAGCAATTTACAAAAATATATGAAGCAGCACAACTCTTTTCAACATTTATAATCATAATAAATATTTCTTGGCCAGCAAATCAGCATATTAGAATGATTTCTGTAGGATCGCGTGACACTGAAGACTGGAGTAATGATGCTGAAAATTCATCTTTGCATCACAGGAATAAATTACATATTAAATATATTCAAATAGAAAACGGTTATTTAAAAATGCCACAATATTTCACAATATTACAATTTTTACTGCATTTCTGATCAAATAAATGCAGCCTCGATGAGTATAAGACACTTTTTTTTTCAAAACAGAAAATCTTACCAACCCCAAACTTCTGATTGAAAGTGTATGTGCTGTTAACTTAAAGGGATAGTTCACCCCAAAATGAAAATTCTGTGATTAATTACTTACCCTCATGTCGTTCCAAACCCGTAAGACCTTCGTTCATCTTCGGAACACCAATTAAGATATTTTTGATGGAATCTGAAAGCTCCCTGACCCTCCGTAGACAGCACACAACTGTAATATTCCCAGACCCAGAAACGTAGCAAAGACATCGGTAAAACAGTCCATGTGACATCAGTGGCTCAACTTAAATTTTGCGAATTTTGTGAATACTTTTTGTGAGCAAAGAAAACTAAAATAATGACTTTATTCAACAATTCTTCTCCCCCGAGGTACTGTCCTCTGCCATTTTGGAGAGTATCACAACGCAAACGCATGCTTTACCCTAAGCATAAACAACACTGGTTTCGCCGATTACGTTAATGTGCGCGCTTACCCTCCTGAAAGTAAACAACGCTGATTATGCCGATTACGTTCTGGAGTACTCTCCAAAATAGCGGAAGACGTAACTCGGGGGAGAAGAATTGTTAAATAAATTGTTATTTTTTATTTCTTTGCGAACAAAAAGTATTCTCGTAGCTTCGCAAAATTGAAGTTGAGCCACTAATGTCACATGGACTGTTTTACCGATGTCCTTGCTACGTTTCTGGACCTGGGAACATTACAGTTGTGTTACTGTCTACGGAGGGTCAGAGAGCTCTCAGATTCCATCAAAAATATCTTAATTTGTGTTCCGTTGACGAATGAAGGTCTTGTGGGTTTGGAACGACATGAGGGCGAGTAACTAATCACAGAATTTTCATTTTGGGGTGAACTAACCCTTTAAAATTTGTGTGAATCAATACAGTATCACCGACATATTTCTTATTTTAAAGGGATCATATGATGCGATTTAAATTTTTCTTTTCTCTTTGGAGTGTTACAAGCTCTTGGTGCATAAAGAAGATCTGTAAAGTTACAAAGACTAAAGTCTCAAATCCAAAGAGATATTCTTTATAAAAGTTAAGAGTCAACCACGCTTACCTAAAACGGCTCGTTCTAACACGACCCCACATGTCTACGTCACTATGTGGGAAGATTTGCATAATGCCGCCCAAATGTTCACGCAAAGAAAGAAGGCGTAACTTTTATTCTCGCTGTAGTTTTGTTGTTGCCGCCACCATGTCATGAAGGCGCCTGTGCGTTTCGTTGTGAAAGCGAAACTACTTTGTTTGGTCTTCCAAAAGAGGACGATATCTGCCTCGTCATGCCTAGAGCTGATCCGTGCTGGTCGCTGAGGAAATACAACAACTTTGCGCTGTGGATCGCCGGATCGGCTTTCACCGTGGACGAAGCGGAGTCCAGCCTGGAGTCCAGCCCGTCACATGTGGTTGCCGCAAGCCTCCTTCGCACCGTTCTCAAGCCCGCCGCCTCTGCTCACTCTTAACCCTCCGGCCGTTCCTCACGCTAGCCCCCGGCCTCTGCTCACTCTAGGCCGCCATGTGTGACGCTGTGTTTCGTTGTGAAAGTGAAAGTACTTTGTTTGGCCTTCCAAAAATGGACACGACTAGAAATCAGTGGTTAAGTTGTATTTACAACACTGTTCCAGAACAGTTCAACCCAAATATTCAGATGTGTGCAGCACATTTTATGGAGGACCGTTTACTGATCCTGGAAGAGTAGACTACAATGCCGGCTGTTCTGACTCACAGTCTGTAAGTACGTTTTTAATATTTAAAGAGTTTTTATATTTTATATTTAAAGCGAGCTTTTTGGGCAGTGTAGAGTAGGGCTTGTTGTTTGTCATTTCTCCAATCACAAATGCAGACATGGTTGCAACGCGTAAAAAGACAGTATAAGTCATTATAATCCATAATTATGTCCCCACTGGATGCAATGAATGCCTCATTTATAATGGGTTTTCATGTTCTTGTCTCGTCGCTCCGGCCGGACAGGGCATCATCACAATATGGTAAGGGGCGTAACACTTCCGTCACACGCTTGAGGTATTCGGCCAATCATAACGCACTGGATAGCTGGCCAATCACAGCACACCTTGCTTTCCAGACCGATGAGCTTTGTAAAAATCGACGCGTTTCAGAAAGGCGGGGCATAATGTACAGTATGTGGAAAATAATGTGTTTTTTGAACCTTAAACCGCATAAACACATTTCATTACACCAAATACACAAAATAATGTTCTTTTTAGCAACATCATATGACCCCTTTAATATCAATCTATCAATAATAAAGTTGTATACTTAAACAGTATTTGTTTGGGCTTAATTCCAACTAAATTCTGTCATAATTTGCTCTATGTTTTAATGTTGAAGGCTATAGTTTAGATAAAAAACATAAGCTATGAAATGGCCTCAGAAGAAATATAGCACAAAGGTCAAAAGGACTAATTAAATGGTGCTTTATTGTGCGAGTATGAGTATGGCAAAAATCTATTTTTTTAGGTGAAATCTATTTTTTTTATAACTCTGCACAGGTCGGTAATGATTGAATCACTCCAGTCTCACACTGTCAACACTAATGCTTAACTATATTATACTTTCAGAACAATGTGACAGTGAATCCTAACACGTGGATTGTTTCGTTGCTGGACTGTCAGTCAGAATAATGTGAACACGTATGCTTTTCAGGTCTCATGATTCACGCTGAAACCCTGACACTAATGACTGCATTACTGCGGATGGTGTGGGTGTTTCAAAACGGCTGCTGCTTTCAGTCCGTGTCTGAGGATGCTGTGGGAGGGTGAAACTTTGGACTGCTTGTAATTATTACAAATAAAAGAGAGAAAAAGTTTTCAAATATGTCTCTCTTAAACCCTCTCCAACTTTCTAGTCTTTTCTGTATTTTTTCATTTGATCCACATTACTCAATTTCTTTCTCCAGGCACAGCACAGACTCTGTCACGACAAGCCTCCAGTGCGAATAAAGTCAAAATTACATCAGGCAACATTTCTCCAAATGCAACACACCTAGAAGATAGAAACCTCTAAGGATAGAGGTGTTTTCAACCCACATTACGTTCCAAAAGATCCACAATCCTGAGGCATTGTTGCAATCATTACAACATCAGCCTCACCCTTCCTTTGAATATACATAATCAGTTCTGCTCTTCTCTGTCGATTGTGGAATGATCAAAAGCAGAAACATGAAAGAATTTCACATTTTATGAAAGCAAAGATTAAACAGTCGGCATGTGAAAAATGCTGTCTGAAAAGTTCATATTACTTTATAAATCCCAAAACAGACAAGACAGCCAACTTTATTAGCATAGTAACCAGTTTTCAACAGAATACCATTGCTAATGTAGTTATCGATACGACAAAACTGAGGTAATCTGGCGTTGTCAATCAAAGTCAATATAAAAAGGAAACAAACTAAATAGCGTTTTGACAGCTTACAATGTTTGAAGGATTGTCAATTGCCTCATTCATTTTAACGATTTGGTTTAAAACACAATAGGTTGCTGTTTACACTATTTATGGACATCACTTTTCAACACTATATTCTGATATTCCGCATTAAACTTAATTATTAAGTAAAAAATCAATGAATTGTTGTTAAATAACATGGTAAATGCTTTTCTGATTCTAATTGGCCTGAGTGTCTGTATGGTTTTCCTCATAAGTTTTGTGGTACTAGCCTACTTTTGCACAATTCTTCCACGTTTTGCTGAGCTGCCATGTAATATCTGGTAAGTTACTCACCAGCACCAGTCCAACTGATTCATCTCCAACTGGATCTGTAGATGCAAAGCTGAAAAGACATCCTCTGCTGTTATGTTGTTTGGTGGGAAGCCATGAGCCTGCAGTAGCTTCAGCTGCAGTTCAGCGTGCTAAAATACTTTCAAATGTCTCCACAAGAGGGCGACAGTCATCGACACAAACACCCTCAAACACAAAATAAACGTTGTTTCACCTATTCATGGTTAACTCATGGAAATGATTTTATTTTAATAAAATTAAAATGTATTTTATTTTATTTTATTTTATTTTATACAATTATTGGCACAAAAACTCTCAAACACAAAATAAAAGTTCACCTGTCACTTTGATGCATGGTTAAATGGAATGCAATTTTATCATATATGCAGTAAAATATAATAATAATAATAGATAATAATAGATTTTAAATAAAAAGATAATAATAATAATATTTTATTTTATTTTAAAGAGGTTTTCAAACTCATCTAAAAGTGTGGAGACAAGCATTGCCACAAACACCCTCAAACACAAAATAAACGTTCACCTATCATTTTTTTATGTGTGGTTATTGAACAAATGGAGTGTAATTTTATCTTGTATACTATAAAATA
>NW_015505253.1:1965075-1983324 GCF_001515645.1 Sinocyclocheilus grahami | reverse complement strand
TATATATGATGTATAGTTAATTTATTATTTTATTTTAATTATATCATATTATTTTATATTATTTTCAGTCTCATCTTAAAGTGTGGACAGCCTTAAGTGCACGGACTCCACAACCACATGGACTCATGGATGGATGATTAATATTAAAATATTTCACAGTAACTTTAACACATGCACATTATAATACAAATAAGACACCCATATCCAATATATAATTATTTTAATTTAAAAAGGGAGCTAAAAATTAGCCTTTAAAAGTGGTCAAGACTATCTAATTTGTTTTAATTTAACTGCTACTGTTTGTTTCAAACATCAGTTTGTCTAGTTGTGTAAATTTGGTGGTTTTGCTAGTTAATGAAAATAGCAGCCTGCACGAATCGATAACTGTTTTTTAACGTAGCAGATGAATTGCTTGTGTACTTGTTTAATGTGCTGTTGAGACATGTGGATACAATCATTGTTTTTTTTTGGTTACAGGTGACGAATTCAGATCTCCATACTAAAATCCAAGATGATTAAGAAGTCTTTCATGCCTGTCCGAACACATTCTTTTAGCAACACTGATGAAAAACATCTTAGTGAGCGCTAACCTTCAAACACAGCAGCTCATCTGCTCTTTGGCTTTTGGGTGCATGACAACTCCACTGTTTCACAAGACTGTTGGTTTGATTCTTGACTTAAATGCCACAAAGCTCATTCCACTAGAAAATATGTGAACTCAGGGCACAAAGCAGGCTTCATGCTTGTTTTGTACAGAGAAGACAACCATCACCAGAGAATCATCTTTTATTAATAAATATGAAACAGTTGCAAATGCACTGTAGCTTTCAGAGATTTGAAATAAGGTGCCACACATATACAGTATATTGCTCTATAACATTAAAGAGAAATTTGGATTAAAGCTCTGAGACTTTGGTTCAGATGATCTTTTATGAACCAGCCATAAGTCATTCTGGGTAATGATCAAGGTCCAGGTCCTTCAGAGACTCAGTAGGGCTGGTAAAACTTGGCAATCAGCATTAGCCCTTAGCATAAGTCTGCTTTCTTCATTGAGATGGACTGCTTTCTTCATTTAAATTGGCCTCAATAATGCATTGGATTTCCAGACTGGTTTTGTAGATGGCCATTGTATTAAATCCATCATAATACAGAACGTTTACATTAATTAGGGTTCCACTTGTGAGAAACAGAGGCTCCATTAAATACTTGAACACTTACAAGACCACACTTGTCATTGTGTTGCATAATAAAATACCAAACCAAGCAGTGTTCATTTTAAAGAAAGCTCACTTTTCAATTCAATTATTGTATGAAATGACATTTATTAGACTTTAAATGATAGAATTAACCAATAAAGCCAAATTATTTGGACTTTTAGACTTGGATCGGGTTCATAGTGAACTACATGTGATCGATCTGATGCGTAAACCCGACTTCATAAACATCACATTAACATCAGTTCATTCTGAGAAAATTCTAATATGTTTTGTTTGTTGATTTCACCTGGTTTGATATTTTTATCTAATACAGTGAAGTTCATACATTCTGTTTATATATCATTTTATTTTAGGGCATTTTGTCGTTATTTATAGGACAGCAGAATGCAGATAGGAAAGATAAAATGGGATCAGGACATGAACCAGGTCAGACTCAAACCTGAGCCAACAGCTCTTATTGTCCTGTGCACAACTATGCCACAGCACTAGCAAACTTTAAGTTTGCGTCCTTAGTATTAGTGTCTGAATACTTTTAGAGGCCACTGTATTTCTAAGACCGGAATGTCAGAAATAGCAAAGAAAAACCGAATAGATCTGTTTAGTGTATTTTGCATTAGGCTTTGATTCATGTGTCTGAAAATGCCAGTGACATATAGTTTCCACTTTGTTCCAGTGACATTTAACAACAACTCAAATTGAAAAGCCACACGGTGCAAAAATAAATTAAGCTGGATTTACAAAGTGTATGCCTATTCTTCGAGTTATTCACAATACTGCTGTATAGGTCAATTTCCAATTAGCATTATAACAAAAACTTAGTTGAGCTGAATCTGTACTTTTGCAGAGGCCAAACACACACTTTCTCCATGTTATATAAACTTCTGACTCACACTGGAAACCTGAACCATTGGTTTTAGAGAAATAGCTTAGCCATACTGAGCAGAACGCTTTGCATTATCCAAAACACAAAACACAGCTGAACAGGCACAATAAGCCTCTTCTGGTCTACAAATGGAAAATCATTTTCATAAAAATGAGATGATTGATGTCCAAAGAGAAAGTGCAAACAAGGTAAACGAGACATTACTTAGTCTTCTAAGACAATGCATCACACTTGATTATTATTGTCTCACACCATAATCATAGCCTGTGACATTTTAAGAGCCCAAATTAGGTATCATTGGTTTTGCTGGAGGGTAAAGCAGAAATACATTAATAGATGTCATATGGAGACACAATATTTAAATCAAAACTTTGATAATAGGCTACCATTCCTAACAAATTTTGTTTAATTAAGCCTATTTAAAAAAAGAAAAACAGAAAAATCAAGACATAAACCTTGATTCATTTCGATACGGATATCACTATAAATAATGATAGCTAGGCCTAGTTCAGTAAGTGAGTCAGATGTTGATTTATTGTCTCTCTGAATTCAATTAACGATTCGTCTTTTTGAAAGACTCTTTAAAAGAACTAGTTCATTCTTTAGTGACTCCGGTTGGGATGTATGTTTTTGATTCGCTAAACAACTGCACCTGCTCATAAGAGTCATTTCCTCGTGAATTGGACCACACTGGTCTCCATATATGCTTTTGATTCACTAAAAATAACCATCTCATCGTTGGAGTCAATGGTTTGTCATCCCGTATATTTTTGACTCACAAAAAGAACCAGCCCATAAGAGTCATTCGTTCGTGAATCGGACTACACTGGTATCATTGTACTGTATTTATATTATTACGAGCAGTCCGTGAGAACTCAATAGCACAACATTTATTTTTGTTGCATCACATTCGACCCAGACAGCAAACTCAAATTAGCAATTCAAGTAAAAATAGGATTTCTTTTGCTGTAGCACTGCAGATTGAGCACCGGAGGAAAGCAGCTGCTGAAAAAGCGATGCAGAAATACTGCTCACTGGGTGGTAACAATTTAAATCTGTATAACATTGCACTGTGATGATTACAGTTGTTAAAAGCATTGAAAAAAATACATATAAACCGTACTGAATGGAACGGTGTTGTTTGTAAATGTGCAGTCACATTTAGCTTTGATCAGCGAAATTTCGCGGTCAAAATCCAGTCAGTTCAATTGGAATCAGGAGTAGTGTTGAGAATCGAAAATAAATTCCAATTCCAGAATCGGATACTTGTTGTATAATTAAAATTTCAATTCCACCTGTTTTTCTTTTTAGGTGGCGAAAAGGGGCTGTTCAAAATGTATTTGTCTTTGAATCATTCATTCAAGAGATTCATTCAAAAACACTGATGCATCCAGTAATGAAACAAGTAATCTAGAGTCATTGAATCATTCCTTTCATAAATTCCATGAGATTTTTTTTAGTTGGCTAATATCTTTTCTTCAGAATTGTGAGAGAACTACAACCTCCATAAAAATAGAAAGTCTCAATTTATCCAGACTTGAGCAGCTCTTGCAGACAAACAGCTCTTAGTCCAGTTTTTATGTAGCTGGCTGATTTTTGTTCATGGCATTCAGCAGCAATTAAATGTTTTGCAAAAAGAGACACAGAATAAATCTGTTTGATATCTAAATGTTTGACTTCCTTTTTTTAATCACATTGGAATCAAAACTGGAAATCGATAAGAATCGGAATCGATAAGTAGAATCGGAATCGGAATTGGAATTGATCAAATTTAAACGATACCCAAAATCAGGAGTCGGCAAGGGCGAAAAAGTTCACCTTTTTTCAAGTTGGTAACGTGAATTTCCTGCGTTCACCAACACAGGAACAAACATTGCTTGCTTTGAAAGTAACTTTTATATGAGCTGTGCTTCACACATCGTTACGCTAATTATGTTGGAGAGCAGAGATTTTTTTGCCAGCCAAATATTTTAATGCGTTCATTTCTGACTGCTCCTTAGTTAATTATTTTTGTTATGAGTTCTAATTGATTTATTCATCTCAATAAACCAGGTTCTTGTGGTTCCTTATGTATGTTTGAGTGTATAAACTGTTTTTGTGTGGTATGTTTATGTGAGTTTCTTTTTATTTCTTTATACTGTTTTTTTACATCAAAATAAACATGTTCATCCGCAATGGCTTTATTTGAACTGTTATGTGAGGTATTGTTCGACATTGCTGTGTGAACATTTGTCTCAATATTGCGCTTAACAGCTCTGTGTGTTGCAGTGTTTCTGGAAGCTGCAATCTTTTTTGCAGCAGCGACACGCGCGGCTGCCAGCTGAGGGAACTGTTTGGTGTACAAAGCTGAGGTGTACTGTAGTTCAGGTGTAATCAACCTCTGACAAAGCTGACGAGTGTCATTATTTAACTCCAGTCGGAGGTTATAACCTTGAATAACTGCTGCGCCATACTGAAACGGCTTCAGTGATGAATCCTGGACCTGCACAGGATCTACTGCCCGTCCTTCCTGAAGACACATTTGCTTAAGATTCCTCCTCTTTGCCCTCAGAAGTTCAACTTCCTGTTGGAGCTTCGTCCGCCCAAGTGTGGAGTCTATACGTTTCCAGAAAGTGGCATTAAAGTGCTGGTATAATCGCCAGTCTAGTGAATTCCACTCTTTTACGCGATCTGCTGTCTCTGCGCTCAAGGGCCTGCGAGAGCGTTCACTGCGACTATTGAGGCGGAAAGATGAAACATCATCCAGTGACCAGCAGAGAGCGTGTTTTAGAAGCACCACCGACTCATCAAAATACTCAGAGATGAGGATTAGCGGAAAGTCACGTTCCACGGCGGCGATGACCTCGGCGCTACGTCTGTCCAGCTCGGTGTCGTTCTCGGGTGCTGTATTATCCAGACCAAAGTCAAAGGTCAAAATGTTACGTGCATAGTGGTTATTAGGCACAGAGGCATTGTAGCTCCGCCCACCCTGGATCAGAAACTCCTCAAGACTTTTGACAGCACGGAAAGCCGTGATCGCTTTGTAGTAAACAAACAGGGATTCCATCATCGCCACTGGATTCCGAAGAATGGAAAAGTAGAATGTGTCTTTAGGCATCACTTTCCTCACCTGCAAGTCAGAAAAGACCATATGAACTTATGAATAAAATATTTTATTCAGATTTCCATCACTGTTTAAGTACAGGTCGATAAAAATTTGACCTCTTGCTCTTTGTTTCAGTCATAAACACATTCCGCTCAACAGAAGTTCCATCCCAGAATGCAATCTACATGCAATCAGTGCAAATGTCTTCTAAATCATTCAGATCTGCACCTGCCTACTTTCATCTAGCACTGGGTGCTTCATCTTCCTCTTCAAAATGAAAATAGTCAGTTGTATCAAATGATTAATGTGCTTGCTAAGTGGTCTACGCATATCTAGGATTGCTTTCACACCACAGTCTTGATAAAGTTGCAAACATATTCTCCTCAAAGGTGCTTAATTGGTATGTGCAGTTATATATAAGGGCAAATAAATATAACATTATAAATACAGAATACTAAATAAATTAGAAAAAAATGAAATAAAAATTAACAAGAGAAAGCATTATCTTTTATCTGTTCACATGCATCATTAGGATAAAAAAAAAACTCCTATCATGCTATTTATTTAATCAAAAACAGTTACCATGTCTTAATGCATTGCATTATCTATTATGTAATATTTACTATAATTTTTTTTCAGTCCCTGGCATTTAAGGGCTTCTGTTGAAACTCTTTACTTTTAAAGACAAAACACTATAGGTGAATATGGTCAAAATTTTAATAATATAATTTTAATAATAGTAATAGATATCACTATATTCCCCCGTTGATTAATCACAGTACATTAAGACAATTGTTTTGTATTACACGTTTTCTGAAATGTTGTTTAAATATGCAAATGGGACATTATATAATTAAATATACATACATTTGCATACCTCTGCAGAACAGAAATCTGAAAATTGTATAAAGCTAAGTTCAAATTGCTTGGTTCATTTTGGTGACATATTAGAGATGAAGGGTTTTACAGAGGTAATTTGGGATATCTCTTTTTATCACACTGTAAATCAGAAAATACTGTCAACAACCAGGAAAAAATGTTTTCACTGGTTGTAGGACTAAAATGTAATTTAAATCAGGCAAATGACATATGAACAACAAACCTTATAGATACAAAACAATATAGATAGTAATAAAATGGGTTTGGTAGTGGCTTCTGAAGTGGAGATTTCTGGCTCAATACATGAGAAAACTCATTTTGAGAAAATGGCCTTTAAAGATATGTAGTTGAAATCTACAGACACAAATAGATAAAGTGTATCAAAATAAACCCTTAAAGGTGTATTTTGGATGTTTTCTGTCCACTAGTCTGAAAGAAGACATGGAAGCTTAAAGCCCAAAATCTCAAAATTGACCAGTGCGTGAGAGTTTGCATAATGTTGTGCCTGTAGTGTCTTGACTTAATGTCATGAATATTCTATTATTCATCCAATCCTGCAAAACAACTACTTTCGGATGCATGCTTTGGTCCAATAGTATGGGTACTGTGCTCTCGGACTGACCTCTTGTGAGCTGAATCTCATATGATTGCATAGGACGTGGAACTCCTTCACGCTGTGAGTCCTGACACCCTCCACAAAGTGTGCTGCAAAGAATGCTGGGTAAAATAACTGGCTGTGCATGTTCAGCGGCAGGAGGTTATAACCTTGAATAACTGCTGCGCCATACTGAAACGGCTTCAGTGATGAATCCTGGACCTGCGCAGGATCTACTGCCCCTCCTTCCTGAAGACACATTTTCTCCAGCTTCCTCCTCTTTGCACTCAGAAGTTCAACTTCCTGTTGGAGCTTCGTCCGCCCAAGTGTGGAGTCTATACGTTTCCAGAAAGTGGCATTAAAGTGCTGGTATAATCGCCAGTCTAGTGAATTCCACTCTTTTACGCGATCTGCTGTCTCTGCGCTCAAGGGCCTGCGAGAGCGTTCACTGCGACTATTGAGGCGGAAAGATGAAACATCATCCAGTGACCAGCAGAGAGCGTGTTTTAGAAGCACCACCGACTCATCAAAATACTCAGAGATGAGGATTAGCGGAAAGTCACGTTCCACGGCGGCGATGACCTCGGCGCTACGTCTGTCCAGCTCGGTGTCGTTCTCGGGTGCTGTATTATCCAGACCAAAGTCAAAGGTCAAAATGTTACGTGCATAGTGGTTATTAGGCACAGAGGCATTGTAGCTCCGCCCACCCTGGATCAGAAACTCCTCAAGACTTTTGACAGCACGGAAAGCCGTGATCGCTTTGTAGTAAACAAACAGGGATTCCATCATCGCCACTGGATTCCGAAGAATGGAAAAGTAGAATGTGTCTTTAGGCATCACTTTCCTCACCTGCAAGTCAGAAAAGACCATATGAACTTATGAATAAAATATTTTATTCAGATTTCCATCACTGTTTAAGTACAGGTCGATAAAAATTTGACCTCTTGCTCTTTGTTTCAGTCATAAACACATTCCGCTCAACAGAAGTTCCATCCCAGAATGCAATCTACATGCAATCAGTGCAAATGTCTTCTAAATCATTCAGATCTGCACCTGCCTACTTTCATCTAGCACTGGGTGCTTCATCTTCCTCTTCAAAATGAAAATAGTCAGTTGTATCAAATGATTAATGTGCTTGCTAAGTGGTCTACGCATATCTAGGATTGCTTTCACACCACAGTCTTGATAAAGTTGCAAACATATTCTCCTCAAAGGTGCTTAATTGGTATGTGCAGTTATATATAAGGGCAAATAAATATAACATTATAAATACAGAATACTAAATAAATTAGAAAAAAATGAAATAAAAATTAACAAGAGAAAGCATTATCTTTTATCTGTTCACATGCATCATTAGGATAAAAAAAAAACTCCTATCATGCTATTTATTTAATCAAAAACAGTTACCATGTCTTAATGCATTGCATTATCTATTATGTAATATTTACTATAATTTTTTTTCAGTCCCTGGCATTTAAGGGCTTCTGTTGAAACTCTTTACTTTTAAAGACAAAACACTATAGGTGAATATGGTCAAAATTTTAATAATATAATTTTAATAATAGTAATAGATATCACTATATTCCCCCGTTGATTAATCACAGTACATTAAGACAATTGTTTTGTATTACACGTTTTCTGAAATGTTGTTTAAATATGCAAATGGGACATTATATAATTAAATATACATACATTTGCATACCTCTGCAGAACAGAAATCTGAAAATTGTATAAAGCTAAGTTCAAATTGCTTGGTTCATTTTGGTGACATATTAGAGATGAAGGGTTTTACAGAGGTAATTTGGGATATCTCTTTTTATCACACTGTAAATCAGAAAATACTGTCAACAACCAGGAAAAAATGTTTTCACTGGTTGTAGGACTAAAATGTAATTTAAATCAGGCAAATGACATATGAACAACAAACCTTATAGATACAAAACAATATAGATAGTAATAAAATGGGTTTGGTAGTGGCTTCTGAAGTGGAGATTTCTGGCTCAATACATGAGAAAACTCATTTTGAGAAAATGGCCTTTAAAGATATGTAGTTGAAATCTACAGACACAAATAGATAAAGTGTATCAAAATAAACCCTTAAAGGTGTATTTTGGATGTTTTCTGTCCACTAGTCTGAAAGAAGACATGGAAGCTTAAAGCCCAAAATCTCAAAATTGACCAGTGCGTGAGAGTTTGCATAATGTTGTGCCTGTAGTGTCTTGACTTAATGTCATGAATATTCTATTATTCATCCAATCCTGCAAAACAACTACTTTCCGATGCATGCTTTGGTCCAATAGTATGGGTACTGTGCTCTCGGACTGACCTCTTGTGAGCTGAATCTCATATGATTGCATAGGACGTGGAACTCCTTCACGCTGTGAGTCCTGACACCCTCCACAAAGTGTGCTGCAAAGAATGCTGGGTAAAATAACTGGCTGTGCATGTTCAGCGGCAAGGCAAAGGTCAGGTTATGGCTTTCCCCATAACGATAGAGAATGTTCAGTATGGTGCTGCTGGCAGTCTTGTGTGTCTTGAGGAAGACGATGTGCTTTTTGGGCTGACACGTGACAGTGTTGTCAGCTTGTGATTTTACTCTATATTTATCATTATTGTCATCAGAGTGTGGTGGTTTTTTAATTTCTGGGGTCCTTTTGGGGAAAGCTGGCCTCTGTGGCTGGTTTGGAAATTCTTGGCCAAGCCAGAGTTTATTCGCCTCTATTGGTGGAGCTGCTTTTTTGGTGCTAGTAAGCTTTTTTCTTGTATCCTCCAAGACTTGTTCCCTTCTCTCTTCTGAATGAGGATTTTCACTCTCATCTCTTCTCTGTATGAAAGGATGCTGGTCCACTGGTTCCTCAGCAATGGCTGCTGAGACAGACCAAATGTTTTCCCAATCTTTGCGCTTTATGGGCCTGTGGATCTCTGCAGGCATTCTGACCAGCTGCTCACTCACAAGTTTCAAAACCTTGGCGCTCCTGAGAGAGAAAGAGAGAGAAAGAGACAGTACATTTTCGATGCTGACCCTTATGGAACCAACACAAATCTGATTTGAAAAGTGTCCATCTGTATTTTATAATATAATATAATAAATGTCCATGTTACATAAATGTATATTTATAATACTTAGTTTATACTAAGTAATTTTGTCAAGATATTGCCATTGACTTTAATCATCCAATGAAAGCTGTTAAATCTAAATAAAGAGTTAAAAAGTCTCCCTCTATATGTTAATAATTATATATATATATATATATATATTGAAATACAAAACTTGCTCTCATCTGAAAAGAGGACTTTGGACCACTGGGCAACGGTTCAGTTCTTCTTCTCCTTAGCCCAGGTAAGACGCCTCTGACGTTGTCTGTGGTTCAGGAGTGGCTTAACAAGAGGAATACGACAACTGTAGCCAAATTCCTTGACACGTCTGTGTGTGGTGGCTCTTGATGCCTTGACCCCAGCCTCAGTCCATTCCTTGTGAAGTTCACTCAAATTCTTGAATCGATTTTGCTTGACAATCCTCATAAGGCTGCGGTTCTCTCGGTTGGTTGTGCATCTTTTTCTTCCACACTTTTTCCTTCCACTCAACTTTCATTTAACATGCTTGGATACAGCACTCTGTGAACAGCCAGCTTCTTTGGCAATGAATGTTTGTGGCTTACCCTCTTTGTGAAGGGTGTCAATGATTGTCTTGTGGACAACTGTCAGATCAGCAGTCTTCCCCATTATTGTGTAGCCTAGTGAACCAAACTGAGAGGCCATTTTGAAGGCTCAGGAAACCTTTGCAGGTGTTTTGAGTTGATTAGCTGATTGGCATGTCACCATATTCTCATTTGTTGAGATAGTGAATTGGTGGGTTTTTGTTAAATGTGAGCCAAAATCATCACAATTAAAAGAACCAAAGACTTAAACTACTTCAGTCTGTGTGCATTGAATTTATTTAATACACGAGTTTCACAATTTGAGTTGAATTACTGAAATAAATTAACTTTTCCACGACATTCTAATTTATTGAGATGCACCTGTAATATTATATAATTTATATGTTTATAATACTTATTATATATTTAGATTAATTTTGTCAAAAACTTCCATTGCCTTATGGTAATGGTAATGGAAATACCATCCAATGAATGAAAGTTTATGTAGGCTACAAACTTAAGTTTTTCCCATTGCCTTTAATGGAAATATTGTCTAATGCAAGCTGTTAAAAACTCTCTCTATATAATAATATAATATAATATAAACGTTTGTAGTAAGTTTGTAATTTTGTCATGATATTTCTAATGCCCCTAATGGAAATCGCCAAAGCAAACTGTTAAATCTAAGTTGAAAGTCTTCCTCAATCTGTTTATAATTCGGTATGTATAGGTCACCATGCATTATTTGTAAAACATGATCAACCTGGCCTGTCGGACAACTCCCAGCATCTGCAGCGCCACGCAGAGGACCGTCAGGAACATCAGAGCGAACCACATAAAGCGCAGGCGACTGCAACACGCCACTCTCACGCACCTGTAAACACATGCAGTTCAGAAGCACAGGTTCGAGAACAAAAGAGCAAAAACAAAGTCAATGTAAGTGATATATGTGCATATACATCCTGAAAAGACAATAAGGTCAAACATAAATGTGAGAATATAAGCAGCGTGGGAGATCATTTGGTGACTACCTGAACATTGTGAAGGCATCAGTAATCCCTGTTATTAAGAACCATATAACAAGTGTGCCTTTGAGTATGGCATTTATCTCAAGGATCAGTGACGAAGGAGTTTCTCAGCATTTAGCGTACCATAACACTTTGGGTAAAGAGCAGCTAAATGGCAAGTTAATAAAGAGTCACTGTTGAAAACAGGTGCACTAATTGTCCTATGGCACTGCAATATCACGAAAAGGAAAAAAAGAGAGAAAGTAATACTTTTACTCAGCAAGGATGCATTAAACTGATCAAAAGTGAAAGTGAAGGCATTTAAATGTAACAAATTTTGTCTATTTCAAATAAATGCTGTTCTTTTGAACTTCATATTAATCAAGAATCTTGAAAAAAAATGATGGTTTCCACAAAAATAAGCAGTGCAACCGTTTTCAACACTGATAATAATAAGAAATCTTGAGCAGCAAATCAGCATTATTAGAAAGATTTCTGTGAAGACTGGAGTAATGATGCTAAAAATTCAGCTTTGCATCAACATTATATATAAAAACATATAAATAAAAAAGTATTTTTGATCAAATAAATGCAGTCTTATTTTGATAGATTAAAGAGTTGGATTAATATTAAATTAATTAATTAATAAAAAAAATAATATTATTTATATATTTACAATACACACAATAAAAGGTTTGTCATGCTATATGTACACATACATATTACATTCTTTACATATCAAAAGTGAGCAGGTTGTTTTTTACGTTTGTGTCCCACTAATTGCTCCTTTACCAGGGTTTCACCTTGCAGGTAAGAGAGTTCGTGAGTATTTGATTTCCATTGCAATTCAGTTGGCTGGTTGCAAAATGAGAAAAGAATGTGTTCCTTAGAGAGTTTAAGCAGTGTTATTCTCTCCTCCTTCTCTTTTTCTCTCAATCTTGTGTTTTTATTTGGCCACAGCATAAATCGCTTGGTTTGAGTCAAGTTACAGATCAGCACAAATGAATTACAGGCAGTCATATACCAGGTTAAAATTAGACTGCGGCTGTCAATGACTGCACTTTCATCGAGTCACACACACACACACACACATAGAATGTTTTGCTTCAGACCAAGGAAAGCACTAGTGCTGAAACAGCAGTCCTGAAGTTCAAAAACTTCAGCAAAACTGTTTAACATCCAAGTCAATTCACAAAAGACAGCACAAATCATAGTCAGGCAACAGAAAGCCTTACTCATAGTGTGTTAACAGGCTTTGACAGCTTCATTTACGTATTCTAAACTATGATTTACTTCACATGGCTTGTTGAAAATGACTACCTCTTTGCCTAATTTACTTTGTGTCTTCAACGCAAAGCACAAGAGATCCAGTTTAAAGTATGTGTGGGTTTAAATTAAATTGTGTTGTCTAAATGGGATCCTGTTTAAGCATCCACAAGTGCATTTCATGATGAATACAGTCAAGGTTACAAAGCTAAACATATTTTCTTGCGAAACAATGCTTTATAAGAACCATATTGACTTGCAAGAAATTGAGTTTGAAATGAAAGTCTGCATTTAATTTATCAAAAGATGAATAAAGGAGTGAGGTAAACATCTTTAAACAATTTTCTGGCATGCTTGCACTCCTTTAATGAGAACAGCCTGTATTTATCTCTCTAAAAATTATATGAACTCATGTCAACTCAAGTGCATTGTTAAAACGTTTTATAAGAATTATAAAGGGCATATAAAGACATAGTATTGTCACATTTTAAACAAATTATATTCCCACAAGTACTGAACATGTATGGATGTTTATACTCAACACGTTTTTAGCTGTACACCACAATGCACAGTAATTATGTTGTTTACCCCTCATTCTGCAAACAATGATTTGGTGAAGGCTGTGGTCACATAGAAAGAAACACATGCAAACATGAGGAAACAATTTTAACTAAAACAAAACTTTGTACATTCCCTCAGGCCGGAGGAATCTGGAATAGGGAGTTTAACCTCTTCTCTTGTCACATTTATAATACATATACATAATACATATAACCAGTGTTGGGGAAAGTTACTTTTAAAAATAATGCATTACAATATTGCGTTACTCCCTAAGGAAAAGTAACTAATTACGTTACTTAGTTACTTTTTATGGAAAGTAATGCGTTATATTACTTTTGCGTTACTTTCGCGTTACTTTTTAAATATAAGCAGGGCTTGATTGTTTTTAATATATTAAGAAGTTCTATTTATAGCAAATATAAAAGCCCTTTCACACCAAAAAGTGTAATGAATAAGCCTCAGGCTGAAGCAAAAGTGAATTCACATCTGTACAGTAGAACGCAGGAGAAGAAACACTCTTCAGCAATAAAAAAAACAAAGCACAATTGTTAGTTTATCTAAAGTCATTTTTGCTTATTAGTACGGTTGAACTGGATCATCAAAGGTCAGCAGCAAAGACATTGGTTAATAAAATGGGATTAGATACATTTGTGTTATTTAACATATTTAATTATTGCAGGTTTGCGTCATTTTCTGAGTTTGCATTTCACCGTTTTAATTCATTTTGATGAATACTAAATCAGTTTTTTGTGAGTGGGATGAATTAATGCACATTCACATTTAGTCTAGAACTACAGTAACATCATATTTAGAGCACACAATTCCTCTGCACTTCCGATTTCTCCAAATTTGGGGACAGGAGACTTGTCAGTCAATAAATGGGAAAACAAAGAAACTGGCATTACTTTTTTGAAAAAAGTACTTTACTAGTTACTTGAAAAAAGTAATCTGATTACGTAACTCGCGTTACTTGTAATGAGTTACCCCCAACACTGCATATAACACATATGCACACAAAACACACATGCACGCCAGTTCTCCATAATAGGATTAATTTTTTAAGTGAGTTAGAGGGTGAATACATGAACACATCTTCCCAGTATGACATTATGCATCCATAGACCACAACCAGCTTCAGTATCTACAAACATCTGGCTGCAGCCTGTTGCTTCAAAAACCTTTACATGAAACATTGCTTTAGTTTAAATGCACAATGGAGTATTGGATATCATAAATAAATAAACAGTAAAAATGAAATGTAACACTTTACATTACAGTGTCCATGTTACTTTAAGTAATTAGGCAATTCACTCAAGTAACAGGAGATTTCTGGTGAACCTCCAAGCACCCTCCTACTGTTGTGGGAACTTCAATAGGCCTACCTGTTTCAAGTGCCTCAAAATCTTTCCTTTATTAAGAGGATATTGGAGCAACCATTGACAGTCTATAGATTTCTAACAGGTACTTACGGGCTTTATCTTCCAAGTTCCTCAGATAGCCATGCTTTTTGAAAGGGTTTAGAAGTTCTCCAGAGAGTTGGGTGATCTGAGAAACTACAAATGGTGTCTCAAGTATCTTTTGCCATTTTAAAGCGTATAATGTACTTGCTAATGTAAACCAAAAGTAACACGATCCCTTTAATGTAAAGACTGTCCCAATGAACCGTTTTCTCTCAAGCAGACATAAATGAATAGACAGCAAATGAATAGCATAACTGAAGTCTGGTTTTGATATAAGCACTAGGCAATATATACATATTCAAGACACAAGCAGTGATGTTAATACTAATGACAACAGACGTAATCCATTCCTGTCTTACTGTGATCCTTTAATACTGAGTTCATTACAGACTGAGCACACCTGTCTGTCTGTCTGTCCTCTCTCTCTCTCTCTCTCTCTCTCTTTCTGTCTGCACCGATGGTATTGGAGGAGAGCAAGAAGTATATAATCCGTTCGATGTGCCCTTGTTCTTCGCCGATGAGGGAACTTGATGCCGAAACTCTGAGCACTTTCTGACTGCTTGGAGCACAAAGATATCTTTGTGCCCTAATAAAGATAGCCTACTACTAATACCAGGGGAGCAGCAGGTAAAAAGAGGAGGCAAGAATACGAGAAAGAGGAGGGTGAAGTAAAGCATGGAGGATCTTAGTGCATGCTTAAAGACTTTATTTAGAGCGACTTGCAAGTTTCTTTCTTTTTTTAAACAGATGCTTATCAGAACATTTACAAATAGAAAGAAATTATACAAAAATCTATATATAAGAAAATAATGACAATTAGGAACAAAATTGGAATCTTTTATGTACGTTTTTTTTTCTTTTACGTTGTTTTCTTTTTCTTTCTTTTTTTTTGAGAAAACATGCATTGGGAAAACATGCATGTATAAAATAATACAATATGTGCATAATACGTACACAGTGAAACTAAACAACAAAACACCCTTTTGTAAATAGCAAAATAATAAGAACAAAATACTATTGACAAAATATAATCAATGATGCATCATTCAGGGGCTTAAGAGAACATGCTTTTACTGATTTCACTGCACATTTCAAAGACATTTTTCCTTATAAAAACAGTTTATCAGAATCAGAATGAGCTTTATTGCCAGGTATGTTTTCGTGACAGAAGCTTCCACAGTGCAACAGAATGACAGAGACAGAACAAAAAACACAGATAATAAAAAAAATAGAACAAGTAAATAAGGAATAAAAATATACAAATCGACAATTGTATGTATAGGTATATAACAATAGACAGTTGTATGTACAGGTATATTATGTGCAAATTGAAATGTAGACTGAGTGTGTGTGTTAGATAAAACAGTTTAACAAAAGTATGTCTTGTTGAATATAAAACAGGCTAGATTCTCTCTAATATTTTTTTAGTTAGGCCTAAGTATTTTAGTTATGAATAATGTTTACTGTGCAAGCACACACAAAGCATCAAAAGCTGAATAAACTACTTCAGTTCATAAACAACATTGTGCTGCGTCGCTCAGCGCTCCCTGCAGTGATTGCATTCAAATGCATTAAAAGAAAGGAAGCACTTTCTATTTAGTTTCATTTCAGCCCACGGACAGATCAATAATGATGACATCATCAGTAAAAGCCTGCTGGCTGACACTTTTCCACCAATCGATCATTCGGGCACAGAGATGCCTGCCACAAAGCTCTGCTGCCACAGCAACAGCTCCAACAGGAAGCATGACAACCAGCAAACCATACGGCGCCCACACAGAATTCCTTTGCGCTGTTCATCTGTGCAAGAAAGCCCTGGCATGTACTGTTCAGTGTTCACCATCAGCGTACTGTATCGCAGATGTCTGTAATCTAAACCTGAGGACTTTCAGAACAAAAACATTAACCGCCTTTGTGTTTTTATTGAATTTTTTTTGCGTTTATCTGCTGTATTTGTTTTGTCCTTAACTTTTCTTGACGTTTTTTTCAACAAACCTACTACCAGAATCTTTTTCCAGTTGTGCGAAGCAGTAAAACATGTGCTGCTAGTATACAAGTATAAAAACTGCAGTGATTTGCAGTGCAGCAAATACAATATTAAACCAGCGAGGAAAACATTATCATGATATAAAGTACAGTCACATCAGTTTTTAAACGTGCAGTACGCAGCAGCAATTATGACACGACATGTTAGCTTACCATTAGCACAATATTGGATACGAAATTCTGCCTTGGGCATCTCTCTATAAATAGCTGAGAATGAGACAGGGGCATTCAATAATTCAATTATTCTACCACATTAAAATGAGAGAGAGAGAGAGAGAGAGAGAGAGAGCGAGACAGAAGGTCATGTCTACAAAAAATATGATGCTCTGTTTTTCAGTTCATACCCAGACACACAAAACCCACAAAGATTTTGTGCTGGTTGCACCCAGTTGTGGAACTCAGCATCATTTAATTGAAATCATAACAAACCAAACTTGCATAGATTGAAAGAGTACAAAGACACAAATACTTGTACATTGAATAAAAATATAAAATAAAAAGGCAACATCATTTGGAAAATCAGACTTTGCAAGCTCATCTGCAAAAAGAAATGATGAAAATTAGAAATAAGTGTTCACTAAAATAACTGGAAGTATCAACGCAGTTTTGTTTGTCTTTTGCATTATAAGTAATTGGCGTTGAAGTGTAAATATGTAGCTTGTCTTTTACATGGGTGTATAAAATTTACAGTTTAACAAGCCTATTAAACTCTTAAACTGAGGCAAGCAGGGCTCTTTTTCCAGTGTGTGTGTGTGTGTGTGTGTGTGTGTGTGTATGTGTGTGAGAGCAGGGAGTACAGCTGGACCCGGGTGTTTGCTGATCCAACAGTGACGCTCAAATAAGAGCCAGATATTTCCCACTCTCTCCTTTGCTTTTTCTCTTTAACCTCTCTAAGTAATAGATGTTTATTGCTGTAATAAACAGTATATCCCTGAATCATCCTGACCTGTAAGGTAAATTATTCTTATTAGATGATGATGTCACACATGGACCTGGAATGTAAAGTTTCACTGGACTCAGATTTGAGCTAATCGTAACAGAATAACGCTTACTCGTGCCAGTGTGTGTGCGCATACTGTGAACGTGTGAATATCCTGGTGGATTTCTAAAGTCCATCTTTCACTATCATGTGTGATTCAACATTATAACTACTTGTCAGAAGTATATAATGATATCCAGCACACTGACCAAGCTCAGCCAAATACTCCCCCAAGTCCTGTTAAATCACTACACGCTCTCCCACTACAGCCATTAAAGTCAAATATCACCTATAACATTCAGTGAACCAAAACACACACACACAAAGGCAGAAGAAGAAGCAGGCTCTCAGTGGTTCAGTGTAAGCATGTGTGCGCGTGTGTCCTGTGGTTGAAGTGGTGAATAATGCAACAACCCCTTTAAAGTTTTATACAGAAAAAAAAGAAGTCTCAGAAACCAGATCTGGATTTATACAACAGCCGTCTCTCTCTGTTTTCTCTCGCACTAACGCATGCCTGGTCACTGACACAAGGCAAAAACAGAAAAGAACCACTGAATTCATGAAAATGTATGAATTATAGAAAGAGAGGCACACAAAATCTAAAAACTGGATTTTCTCCGAAAACAGGGTGAA
>NW_015505253.1:1939346-1964999 GCF_001515645.1 Sinocyclocheilus grahami | reverse complement strand
TGCACGACAAAAATGTGCAAAGCATTTCAAACAATTAAGACAAATGAAGTGAATAAGTGTAAATAGACCCTAAAAATGAGAGAGATCAGTTTTCTACACTTAATTTTACATAACAGGAGTCAGATGAGGAAAATTTTTTCGGCCCAGCTAAACAAAAAAGAGCAGAGTTGGCACGTTAGCGCCATTCTCACTTCAACCACTTTGGAAACTATTCTATGACTTCCTTTTACTCATTTTTCACTTCACAGCCAAAAACACAACTCAATAGGGACTACATTACCCATAAGTCCAAGTGCTGGACCACATCATTCTGCTCTCCATGAGAACCAGATGCTGTCTGTCCCTGTTTGACAAATTGCTGTTGCTCCAGCTCAGGAATGTCTAGCTCTCCGTTTTTAGGTCTTCTACATTCCTAAACAAACTCAAATGGCTATTTTTCTCTTTACATCTCCCTTTCCCTTATCACAATCTTAGTACAGATGTGCTCACATACTGTGCATGCTCCAAATCTCTTACTAGCAACTGGATACAACAGACCTATTCAGAGCCTATAATGAGGTAGACATAGAACAATAAACACACTCAAATAAATTAGGAGTGAAATAAATGGAGCACAATGTGAGTGGAAAAAATAGTGTCTGTAAAGAAGTAGTGGTGAAAAAAGAGAAAAAGCAGAAATGTGTCAAATATGGAATAATGGATACATTATTGAATAATAAAAAAAAATCACTTTTACCATATGCAATAAATATAAGTACAAATCAATTGAATAATAACATCTATAAAATGGTTAAAAAACAAAGCTGCTTCTCAGATTTTGTCTCCTGAGAAAAAGACTCACAAAGAGTTTCAAAAAAAAGATCTCAAATGTCACAAACTGCATGTGCTCAGACTTGCCAAAGTCTAGAATCAAAAGTTAGAGATCTCAATACAAACCCAAATTATTCCAGACCAAAATAATTCAGTATAGCCACATTAAGGTATAGTTCACGCAGAAATGTAAATTTACTCACCCTCAGGGCATCCAAAATGTACTGTAAATGAGTGTGCTTCTTCGTGGGAACAGATTTGGAGAAATGTATTGTTACATGACTTGCTCACCAACAGATCCTCTGCAGTGAATGGGTGCCGTCAGAATGAGTCCAAACAGCTGATAAAAACATCACAATAATCCACAAGTAATCCACTCGACATCTCACATCAAAATCCACACATATATTTGTTCAGAACTGTTTTGGACTGTTTTACCTGATTCAGGCAAAAGTACTTTTTCATTTTAGAGACTAATAATATGTATAGAGGACTCCAAAAAAAGTTTGAAATTAAAAACATCTTAATGATGGATGTGTTTATTACAAACATAGACATTAAAGGATGGACTTGAGTGGTGTGATTATTGTGATGCTTTTATCAGCTGTTTGGACTCTCATTCTGACGGCACCCATTCACTGCAGAGGATCCATTGTTGAGAAAGTGATATAATGCTACATTTTTCCAAATCTGTTGACAAACTCATCTACATTTTGGATGGCCTAAGGGTAAGTAAAATTGAATTATTCCTTCAAATGAAACACATTTGATGTTACGTGTGCAATTTCTGAGCGATACAGTTTTTCTTGTGGGAAGCAATGGTGCTTCTAATTGATGGGTGCAAACTAGGAGTTACTGACGCAACTGCTCTCTATGTACCTTATGCAAACAAAAATACACAGTGTTCTGTGTTCTACTGTCTACATGCAGTAGATGACAGAATGACTAGTCAAACCCAGTCAAGCAGAACAGAGTTGAACTATCCTTAAAAACTCTTTCGCTCTCGCACACACAGTGGGCATGTGAAAGGAAGCGGGCATTAGACTCACATTTGAACTGCAATGAAGTCAGAGACCAAGTGTGTGTGTGAGTGTGTGTGTGTTTGTGTATTTTGTGGTCTGTTATGTTTTCTTGATGATTCACTCCTTTTATTGAATGCTCAAACAATGCCAGCACTGTCTGGGTCCCAGCAAACACACACACATAAAGTCCCAATGAATTCTAAAGAGTGACTTGCTCGAAGGAAAATGTGTCCTTTTCCATGTCTTCTTGATTTCTGTATATTCAGAACACTTAGTACAGCCCTGTATAAGTAGGATTAGTCATTTTAGACCAGTAAACCTCTTGACCCCAACAGAAGAGCAATTCCCCAAACCCTCCTTTTTTATCTCACCTTCTCTATCTCTTCTCTTTCCATCAGGTGAGTCGAGTCATCATCAGAAAAAGTGTCAGTGGTCACTAAGGAGGCGGCGTTCCCATTTCAACCCTTTTGGGAATATCATAACGTCTGGATTCCTATTTAAAGAACCTACTTTAGAGATCAGGCTCCTGCGATGTTAGACGAGGCCCATTCAACGCGAGCGATGCCAGAGACTCTTAATCATCAACATGTGAGTCATCCTGCTCCTCAAAGACATTTCACAAACATGTCAGAATGTTTTCTAGGCAGTGAGCAGAAGCATCTGAATTTGTCTCATGATCAGCAAACAGATGGCACGACTGACGCTTGGTATGTTGCTAGTACAAGTCAAGTCAGACACGCTGACAAGCAACTGACCTCCCTGAAATGTTCAACACTGCCAGAATTGGGGGAAAAAATGTTGCACGAGGCTGCTGCAACAACCAGAAAATCTTTCAGACAGGGTGAAGCTTCTCCTGTCTTGAAATAAGTATGTCTTCATTGTGGATAGGAAAGCAAACACCAAAACGTCTAGAGGGAAAAGACAGAATAAACATTTATAATAATGCAATTGGCAGACAATTTCATTCAAAGCAACTTGCATTGCATTTAAGGTACACATTTATATTTGATCAATACTTGCTTTTCCTGGTAATCAAATCCATGACCATGGCATTGCTAGCACTATGTTTGAGCTACAGGAAAGCTTGAGCTGAATGTTGTGCTTACAACATTCAGTGTTATATTACAGAAAAGTCTTTATTTGAGGTGTTTGCATAGGTAAATATCACTTTGAAGCCGACTTTCCACTATCGCCATCATTCGCATATGATTGCTGCATTTTGCCCCCTAGTTGCAGTCGCACAGAAAATTAAATTAGTTGTAGAGCAGCTGATTCCCTTTTAATGATGAATTATGAATATACCCACACAAAACAAAAGGCCAGCTATATGTCTAAAAGAAGAACAATTATAACATATTTATTATATTATAACATTTTAACAACTATAAAATATTTATATATATAAAAATTATTAATTAATTAATATATTAATACATTTCCAAAGTATTTATTTATAACCACCTATTTTAGAGAAATGGCATATAAATAATAACCTTTTAGTGGAAAAATAGCAGGAATTTTGTTTTGCCCACAGTTTTGATCTGAATACATCGCAGTTGTGGATTACTTATGGATTATTGTGATGTTTATATCAGCTGTTTGAAAGAAAAACAAAGTCATTTTTAAAGCTAATTAACACAAATTGCTCAAGTTTTGCTAACTATTTTGATGTGAATACATCATACATCATTTGTTTAATAAAGTCTAAATATTTTAATGCATCCAGAGTTCAAATCAGATCTAAAAAATGTGCATACCGAATGATCGGGAATATGCATTAATGCATTAATCTTCATCAGAAATGAATGACTTCTGGTCTGCTGTTTATCAGAGATAGTGAAGAGTAAAGATATAGGGTCAAGTGTTTTGCAAGCAGGTGTTGAAGCGAGGCTATTGTTATCTTGCTGAGGTGGACAATAAAATGGGCAAAAATGACTATAGATTTGCATTGAAGGAGGGACCTGAGATCTATCTAGAGACCAGAATACCATAGATGCTCTTTTGACCTAAGCAACCATCCAGGGCACCCTGAGCAACCACATAGGAACGCACTAAAAACCACCCAGCAACACTCTTGCATTGTGGCAGTGAGTTTTACATGCACTGAAAAAAAACAACAAGTAAAATGTACTTAATTTTTTATTTTGCAAGTTTTTGCACGCATATTTTTAAAGTAAAATTTAAGTGTGGAATTAAGTAAAATCTACTTAACCAAGTTATATAAAATTAGCAAAGGAAATAAGTAAATTTAACATGGCTAGTTAGAGTTTGATGAGTAATTTCTACTTAATTATTTGAAGTACATTTCACATTGTCATGGTTTGTAAACTTAACTCTAACAACATAGCACTGGAACTAAATGCCATTAAAGCATGTGGTTCACTTACAAAAATGTATGTAAGCAAATGGACCGCTCCTTGTTCTTTTTAAGGTAATACCTTGACTCAAAGTAGTTTTTAACCAAATTAACACAGAGACCTCAATACTTGGCACATGATACACAATGACGGTAACAATCAGTAAATAGTGTTTGAGTATGAATGGGTCATTTTGAGTAGAAAATTAACTCTAGATGTCACAAGTTACTAAACCTAACAACAAAAGCAACCATAAAACAGTGTAAACACATCTCGAAAACAGCAACAACAACAAAATTAGCTTAATAATTATTCATGCCCAAGTGCATGATAGGAAAAATGGGATCATGACTTTGATATTTACTTAAACAATCTTTGTAAAAAATAACAAACAATTCCAAGTAAAATATACTTGTTCAAACTTTAAATTCTACAAGCTCAAATTGAGTACTAATATATATATATATTTTATTATTATTCTTGCCTGAACTAAATTATTTAATGTAGAAACTGCATTTGTTTTTCTGTATTATTTACTTCACCACAAAATCATTTGTATCAGTGTGGGAAAGCAGTGCTCACGTTTTTTTTAGACAATGATTAAAAAAAAATCTTGTTTACTTTATAAGTTTCTATTGGTTTACATTCCATTTCTCATCTCTGATCTCTTTTATTTCTCTCTTCTGCTCTCAGACCACCTGTGTTTTTTTCTGCTACGTTCCCATTCCTTGCTTCTCTCGCATTCTGTTATTCTTTTTCCCTTCGTCTCAGTCTTTCTCGCTCTCAGTCGGACAGTGTTCCTTCTGTGTTGTGACCTGGATTCACAGTAACAGTAGAACGGAGCTAAAACAAAACCAGCCTCTGTGTGTGTGTGTGTGTGTGTGTGTGTGTTTAGACACGTCAACTGACTAAATTTATGTTTTCACTGGCTTCAGGAATTTGTAATTGTTCTTGTCAGGCTTGTGCATATTGTACATCAGGAAGCAGGCAAATATTATTTAAATAACATCCACATGCTAGTCCAATACTTGTCTGGAATGTTATTACTGCACTGCAATGTGTTTTCACACTACTGCACGCAATTGACCCAGTGTCTGACCACAGAAGAGTTCACAAATCAGATCTCTTGAATATCTCAACTGTTTCTCTAAGACAGCTATGCAATTAAATGTATTTTCATTCATTTTATTTTAATTTATTATATTTTCCCTATAGAAATAGTTTCCAAGACATCTCAAAAATGTCTCAAACTGTGCTCAGATGGAGTCTGTAGTCAGATACATATAAACACAAAAGACACAAAACTTTTCTCATTTCATTCTTCCAAGGCCCAACAATCTGAGCTGGTATCTACATTAATTTAATATCTCTGTATTCATTCTGTATGTCAACAATTGTCTCATTTGTGGCTGTTTTTATTTCTCCAGAGGAATTTTAATAGAAACATCTGTTAACACATAAATAAAACAACCAAAATCTCCATTAAGTCTCCTGAGCTTTGAAAGAGCCACTGAGTAACACTCACACAAGTCCTGCAATGTTTGAAGAGGAATATGATGAGGAAATGAGTTTGATAAGCCTTATATCTAGTGGCAAACACAGACTTGTATGGTGGACTAAGTTTCACAACTGTAATCAGAAGATTTAGGTACCTGGTTACTCAGATTTTCCAAAGAGGACTGAATACAGGAAAGGTGTGGAGTTTCTGCGGTTCCTTCAGCCAAACAGAGCATTAGGAAAGGAGACAACAGGAAATATGTTCAAACTATAATCCCAAAAGTATTTGTTGTGGCCAGAAGTGAAGCAAAGCACATTAAGTGTGAAGTATTGATCAGACTGCTGTGATTAAGCATGAAAGTCCATTTACTATTTTCAAATCAGCTTCCAAATGAAAATGAGTATTTCTGAGTCCCTGTATGCATGTAGAATGTAATTGTATACTTATAATTTGCAGTTGTCAGACACCAAGCAAAGAGACTCCCATTTTCTCATACTCTGACAGTCTTTTCATAGGTATGTGTGTGTGTATTCACACATTTGTCTCTGCTCAATTGTGCAATATGTGCTTTAGAGCTTCTGTGAAACATTTGTTGTGTGGAGGCAATAAGTGACAGTGAAGAGAGAGTGTTTATTAACCAAAGACCTTCCAGCACAGATTGAATGATGGTTAGGTTTTGTTCATAGCCACAGTGCGCCATCTGCTGGAGTTCAATGTAATTAAAACAAATCGCTCTAATTTATGCTCAATGAATAAAGCTTTCAGTGTGAAAATGTAATGACTGATATGAATCAAGGTCTTTCATCTAGATTTAATTATTATTATTATTATTATGTCAACAGATCATTGATCATATAAATGATGTTGGGTTGTTTTTTTCACCTAACAATTTTTTCCCTCACATTTAACTTCCTTACCATAATGTTTCTGGAAGTGTTTTTGTTTGTTTGTTTACGTTTTTGATTCTTATTTCCAGTGATCATGATTATTATATTTTTTTGGTGATTATCATAATTGAAGGTTGATAGATCATTAGTCTAGTATTACTGTAATAGTAATACTGATAGTATTACTGTAATAAAATAATACAACTCCAGACACAGATTTATTTTTTTAAAGATGAAACCTAGTATAAATTACATTCAGTAAATATTTAAAATTTTTGTATATTAAGTTTATTACACTGAACAAAATTATAAATGCAACACTTTTGTTTTTGCCCCCATTTTTCATGAGCTGAACTCTATTTTTCTATGTATACAAAAGGCCTGTTTCTCTCAAATATTGTTCACAAATCTGTCTAAATCTGTGTTAGTGAGCACTTCTCCTTTGCCGAGATAATCCATCCACCTCACAGGTGTGGCATATCAAGATGCTGATTAAAATGTGCAGTTTTATTACACAGCACAATGCCACAGATGTCACAAGTTTTGAGGGAGCGTGCAATTGGCATGCTGACTGCAGGAATGTCCACCAGAGCTGTTGCCCGTGAATTGAATGTTAATTTCTCTACCAATAAGCCGTCTCCAAAGGCGTTTCAGAGAATTTGGCAGTACATCCAACCGGCCTCACAACCGCAGACCACGTGTAACCACACCAGCCCAGGACCTCCACATCCAGCATCTTCACCTCCAAGATCATCTGAGACCAGCCACCCGGACAGCTGCTGCAACAATCAGTTTGCATAACCAAATAATTTCTGCACAAACTGTCAGAAACCGTCTCAGGGAAGCTCATCTGCATGCTCGTCGTCCTCATCGGGGTCTCGACCTGACTGCAATTCGTCGTCGTAACTGACTTGAGTGGGCAAATGCTCACATTCGATGGTGTCTGGCACTTTGGTGAGGTGTTCTCTTCACGGAGGAATCCCGGTTTTCACTGTACAGGGCAGATGGCAGACAGTGTGTATGGCATTGTGTGGGTGAGCGGTTTGCTGATGTCAACGTTGTGGATCGAGTGGCCCATGGTGGCGGTGGGGTTATGGTATGGGCAGGCATATGTTATGGACAACGAACACAGGTGCATTTTATTGATGGCATTTTGAATGCACAGAGATACCGTAACGAGATCATGAGGCCCATTGTTGTGCCATTCATCCACAACCATCACCTCATGGTGCAGCATGATAATGCATGGCCCCATGTTGCAAGGATCTGTACACAATTCCTGGAAGCTGAAAACATCCCAGTTCTTGCATGGCCAGCATACTCACCGGACATATCACCCATTGAGCATGTTTGGGATGCTCTGGATCGGCGTATACGACAGTATAATATCCAGCCAATATCCAGCAACTTCGCCCAGCCATTGAAGAGGAGTGGACCAACATTCCACAGGCCACAATCAACAACCTGTTCAACTCTATACGAAAGGAGATGTGTTGCAAATGGTGGTCACACCAGATACTGACTGGTTTTCGGACCCCCCAATACAGTAAAACTGCACATTTTACAGTGGCCTTTTATTGTGGCCAGCCTAAGGCACACCTGTGCAATAATCATGCAGTCTAATCAGCATCTTGATATGCCACACCTGTGAGGGGGATGGATTATCTCGGCAAAGGAGAAGTGCTCACTAACACAGATTTAGACAGATTTGTGAACAATATTTGAGAGAAATAGGCCTTTTGTGTACATAGAAAAAGTCTTAGATCTTTTAGATCAGCTCATGAAAAATGGGGGCAAAAACAAAAGTGTTACATTTATAATTTTGTTCAGTGTATATTGGCAGAAGGAAGCACAATAATAAAGTTTGGTTAGCTACATTACTTACATTACTTTAATAATAATAAAAAAACACGAAAAATAATAATAAAGTGCAATACTAATAAAATATGGTTACTCTATTTCTTTTTTTTCATTTATTTATTAAATTTTTACAATAAGGGTGCTAAATTGTCTTTTTATTTTTTTTTAAATAACTGAAATTACTAAACTAACTTAAAATTTTTAAAAAAATCTACTATAAATTCTACTGTTCTGACTTCCCATAGCTGATGATCAAATATCCCAAAACCCTTCAGACATCCATTTACATTTTCTGACTACATGAATGAGCCGTAAAGCTCATAAATTACTGCTGTTGACAACAAAGCTCCAGGTCGTGTAAGTTCTTTGGTGCCTTGCATGCTCTGCACGTCTGATTTCGCCTCACAGTGCTCAAAGATGTGGAGGCCCAGCTTCGCCTCGGGACAATTGAGAGACTGCACAACTATCACAAAGGCTGAGAACGGTCACTGATGCTCGAGGAGGCAACACACGGTATGTGAACTTTAAACAAGATCTTTTCATACAATTTCAGTTTGAGTGTGTAAATATCTTTCAATTACAATTATGTATTTTGTATGACCGACACTTTCAAGGAAGACACCAGGTTGAACAATCTTCGAAACTTTTCGAGCGTTGTTCTACAGAAGAAAGTAAGGTTTGAAACGACATGAGGGTGAGTAAATAAATAATGAAAGTAAATAATGAAACATAAATATATCATTGGTATATTTCCCGCAAAGTGGTTGTAAATGGACACCATTGTTTGCTCTGTAGCTAGCTGCAACATTTAGCTAGCTTTTAGCTGTTATCTATTATCTGATTAACAGTGAAGACCTTCAGATTTCTTATCATTGCAATGAACTGAGACCGTCAGCTGTGTGACGCAACCATTCAGTATTCAAATGGCAACTCTCAGAAAATGATGAGCCTGCCTTGGCCTGCGGGAAGCTGTTCATAAACCACCATAACATATTTTTATTTGTTGATATTTTTATGCTTACGTTTGTGTGGAGTTCTCCTTTAGATAAGCTGGTCCTATAACGACACAAGTTTGCCACAGGCAGCTATTTTTATTTGGAAATTTTACAATTAGCTTCACTTCATTACTAGAAATATAATTTATTGGCATTTTAGTTCCAAGTAAAGTGCAATACTGATAGTATGTACTTACCAGTGTTAAATTGTGTAAGTGTAGTCTTGCACAAATCTTTAATATGTCAATTGCTTCTTCCAGTTTAAACTAAGACTTGGAGCTTCTCATATTTTACCTGTGAGGAAAAAGACCCCACTAAAGTCACATTTAGAGTCATTTAGAGTTTCAGAAGAGATCTCAACAATGTCTCACATTGTGCTCAAGTCTGTCTGTAATCAAATATGAACTCGTACATTTCTTGTCAAACGTTTCTAACGAAACCAAATGATCTGAGCTGATGATCAAGGCCATCCAACTGTCATCGGCAATGTGAAAAGTATGACCCTTTCCTGTAAATGAGAGACATTATGTAAGCATTAGCACAAGCACTCATGCAGAAACACTCATGGTGACCAACAAAAACAGGACCAAATCTGTTTTCACTCCTTAGCCGAAAGAAAAGTTTAGGTTAAGAGAAGTTTATCAGTTCAGGCAGCTTCCGAAAGATGGGTTAGAAAGACAAACTACTGTAGTGTTCCTTTCATCACACACACACACACACACACACAGAAGTGACTCTAGGTGTTCTCCTCCTCTCTCAAGCACTCCTAATTGGCCACATGCTGAGTAATGTGACCAATGAGTTTCAGGGCCGGCTCTCTTCATGGCATGTGTGTGTTTGTTGGAGTTCATCAGTGCGTCTGACTCTTTTGGTGTCTCCTACAGAAGGATCTGGATTGGTTTTACACTCCGGCCGAGGATCTACTGTTCCTCACGTTCTAGATCTCACTTGAAAGTTTCACGCTTCGTCAAAAAACACTGAGGAATCCCTAATAAACCCCAAAGAGAGAACTTTGGTGAGTAAAACTCTCTCTGTGTGTGTGTGTGTGTGTGTCAGTTTTATGCTCTGTTTGAGAAATTATTAGATAAGATTTATACCTGGAAGGGAGAAACAGAAGATATTTCATCTTGGGAGACCATGACTAATCACAGTCTCAGCAGACAAACTCTCTATTGAAAACAAAACAGCATCCGGATCTTCACAAGGCAGTGTATGTGTTTGTGAATAATTGTTTATTCATAAAGGATGCATTTCATAACATCTACTTTTTTTCTCTTAAAGGAAAATTCACCCAAAAGAAAAATGGTCTTAATTTACTAATCTTAACATCATTCCAATGACCTTTCTTCTTCAATAGAATACAAAAGGTGATTAAAAAAAACGGATCTGTCAAGATCCAAAATAATAAAAATAGCATCGTAAAATTAGACTCTTACATTAATAAAGACTGAAATTTAGGTCTTCCCATCTGCCAAAGCTCTGAAATGGACTACAAAAATATGGCATTGATGTCATTTGGCACCAAGCATCATTGCTCTTTAGCCAAAAACAAAAAAAACTTTTAGGCTTTGCTAAAGCTACCATATGACAAAGTTATCATACGACTATGAATATAGTGTATGCGTAGTATTGACTACTTTTATAGTAATTTGATGGTGCTTTTAGTCGTTTTGGAGCAAATACAGACCCTTTTTCACAAAAAAGTAGCAAGGACACTTAAAAAAAATTTTTTTAATAAAAATAAAAAATATATATAAACATATTTTATTTTTTATTTTTTTTCCAAGGTATATTTTACAGTAATTGTCTTTCGAATATCCATATCTCCCGGTATTCTCTTCTCCCTCTTTCTTGACTCTCATCACACACACACACACACACACTTGAAATAATCATTTACCCATGAGCACACCAGACTCATTTGCACTCTGACACATTGAACTGTGTGCAGTGGAGAGTCACTCAGTTTTAATCAGACCAAATCTCTGGTTAAACTCGTAACTAAAGTCACCGAAACAAGACTCAGTTTTTCCATTCTAATTCAGCTTGAAGTTCACATAAGTAAACCATACACGACATGTGCTAAAGTTCAGATACAGTGACAGCACCATCTCTCGCTCTCGCTCTCTCTCTCTCTCTCTCTCTCTCTCTCTCTCTCTCTCTCTCTCTCTCACTCTCACACACACACACACACACACAGGTCCAGGTTAATCTTATATCCAGGAATCAGCTACTCATTGTTTTGCTATTGTTTCTCATGTGTCAAAGTAAGCATTCACAAGGTGAGGTATCATTGAGGTAGCTTAATAATTGCAAGATGTCAATCAAAGATATGACTGATGAAAGGGGGGAAAGGGGAGAAAGAAAATAAAGAACTGCTAGAAAAACGAATCCTGAAATGCAAAGAAAATGATGTTTTCCAGCAATTTGTAAAAAATGTAACCTAGACAAACAGCAGCAAACAGAAATATCTTGACTTAAAATGAATATATGTGTGTGAAAAGCCCTATTTGCTCATATGTATCATGATTCTGTGTAAAATCACATGGTATCATCTAAAATATGCCTGAATATTTAACCTGATTAGGTGTACAGCAAAAAAATCAATTTCTTATTCAGTATTTTTGTCTTGTTTTCCAGTACAAATATCTAAACACTCATAAATCAAGGCACATTTACTTGAGAAGCAAAATGGCTTAATATACTAATAAGTCTGAAAAATTTATCAAAATTAAACAATTTTAGGCCTAAAACAATAAATAAATATCTGGCAGTGGCTATTTTTCTAACCACATTGACCGATTTGTTCACTTAATTTAATCACTTAATTTTGATACATTTTGCAAGACTATTATTTGTAAATATGTCTTGATTTAATAATGTTTAGATATTATTTTGACTGAAAAACAAGACAAAATAAATTTTTTGCAGTAATAAAAGAAAAAAAAGTATGCGTATAAAAGCAAACTTTAAAGGAAAGGAATAAAATATAAAAGGAAACTTAGTTCCATCTGTAAATATGACCAGTGTCACACCGTCAACTGAAAGCCCATCATTCATAAGTTAATGAAATCTCGTATGAAGACAAGCAACAATATGGTTATGTGACATTCATACACGAGGAGCCAGTGTAGCATCAGATGTCCACAGATTGTGGTACGCTAGAGGTAGAAATGACATTATCAGCCTGGAGTTAATCCGTTGAACAGGACACATAAAGAGAGATGTGTTTTTATCGCCCTGTGACCAGATCCGATCACATGAATAACATGCGCCGCAAACACACACATGGCTACGGTCTACTGGGATTTATCATGTAATGGATTCCTTCATGAAGTTTAGGTTAAGATATACAGAAAATCTTCATGGCCTTGTCTAATCGAATGCGTACTTCATTGACAGGGTGCAGGGGTTATATTGGGCCAAGGATCCGGAATGGCACCTCCGACTGAAAAGTGAAAAAATTATTATTAGCATTTTGTCAGTCTAATAATATTTGTAATCAGTGTGTCCTCATTTCTGGTAGACATCAACTTAACATCATCATATATATATATATATTGTGTCAGCATTAAATCAGTCATTGACATGAGAAATGTGGTCCAGGATGCGTAGTACCAAAGTTTGACTCAAAGTTTGTCCCAGCTATGCAGAACTCTTACGCTGTACCATTCAAAGGTTTAGGGTGTTTTTGAAAACGTTAACATTTAAAAAAAATATATATATATACTTTTATTCAGCAAGGATGCATTAAATTAATCTGGCAAAAGATTTTCATTTCTAATAAATACAGTTCTTTTGAACTTTCAATCAAATTTGTAATAAAAAAAATAAAAAATGATCATGTTTTCTACAAAAATGTATAATTACAAGAAATGTTTCTTGAGCACCAAATCAGCGTATTAAAATTATTTCTAAAGGATCATGTGACACTGAAGACTTTAAATGAGAAATTTGTAAATTTGCCATCACAGGAATAAATTACTTTTTAAAATACATTAAAATAGAAAATAGTTTTTTCTAAATAATGTCACAATATTACTATTTTTACTGTATTTTGATCAAATGTATGTAGCCTTGGTAAGCATATTTATATTTAATCATTTATTTGATCATTATTCTTTTCCCTAGCTATTATTTTTTATTTCCAGTAAATATATGAATATTGCAAAATTCTACATTGAAACTGCCATGTCTTATCTTGTTTAAGTTCACCAGAAACACCACCAAATCTTTAGGGATTTCCTAACCCCGAAATCCCATTTTAACCCATGGCGGGGATCAAGGTCAGGTCACAATATGCTAGAATTTGAAGATTTAAAGCAAACCTCACTCATCTTCAGCTAGCAATTTTCCCCCATTAGGAAAACATCCAGAAGTGGAACATTCCCTCTCCTCACCGGGAGAGAAGCCGGAGGGCAAGTTAACATTTGTTAAATGAAAATGTCACAATCTGCTCTTATTTACAGTTTAACCTGAAGCGTTGGCATCCAAACAGCCTCACGCTCAGGCACTTTCATTTAGTGCGCCTGCATGATATTTACAGACACATTTAACTTGTTATACAAGTGACTGGTACGCTAGTCTTTGTCAGGTTCTCTAGCACACAATCTAATATCATTAAACAGAGTGACACGTTGAAAAAATATTGTGCTACTGGAGTTCTTTTTTCTTTTTATTATTATTTCAGTGCTTTGCTTTTTAGTGTCAGACTAATTACTCGCAGTCGTCTGGTAGAGAGAGACAGCACAAAAAAAAGAGCGGATTAAACACACATTCCTGCTGTCCTTTCCACACACACACCCCACTGAGAAACATCACCAATTAAATCACCTGGCAGCCACATCAGTGCAGAAGTACACACACTACACAACATCTCTGCCTTCTCTTCCTCAATAATAACACAGGTGACTAATGTTCATACTGCTGGTTAAAATGTCAAAGGAATAGTTCACCCAAAAATCTGTTGTTGTCATCTTTAATGTAGTTCCAAAGCCAGAAACATTTTACATTAAAAAAAGGACAAACACCATAAAAGTAGTTATGGTTTTAATAAACAGCTTATACATCATATTTCAAATCTCAGACAGCTTTGAGTGATTTTAGGATTGTTTATATACTATAATTATTCATATTTTAATGTAGCTTTATTTTCAGTTTAATTTTAATAGTTTTAGTAAATTGTTATGTACTTTTGTATATATATATATACAGTATATATACTGTGCTTGTATATATAAGTATATATAAAACAAATATTTCTACATAGCTTTGATTTCGCTTTCATTTTTATTTCCATTTTAATAATTTTTAGTAACTTATTTTTCTATAATTTTGTTATGTTATAACATTTTTGGTTTATTTTTTTTTTTTCTATAAAGTTTTATTTTCAGTTTCAGTTTAAGTAATTTTAGTTACTAAAATCTAATTTTTAAAAATGATTTCTAGTCAGTTGTCAATACAGTTCTAATTTTATTTTTTTACTTTCTTTTTTAAGTTTTTAGTCTATTATTAAGATTTGATTTTATTTCAATGACAACCTTTTTTTTAACAGTTTGTTTTAGTTAGCTAAAATACAAGTGCTCTATCAATAATATTTATTTATCTATTTTTTTGTTTGTTTGTTCGTTCGTTCATTCCCCAGTGAAAAAGTCCATTTGGGTCAAATATTCCCCAAATAATCAAATTTAGGCCTGTTTCCTCACAAATAAAAGTTTGGAGCATAATACACATCCATACAATTTCTTCAAAATGTCTCCTTTTGTGTTTCTCAGAACTAAATAGCAGGTAAACATACAGATTTTGATTGACACGTGTTTGAAATTTTATTTTGATTTTTTGAAGTGAACTTTCCTTTTACGAACATCAGATTTTAATATGCAAAAGTGTAGAAATGCAGCATGTGAAGCTGATACGAGGTGCTCTTTGCTCACCTTTCCAGGTGCGAGCCTCTTGCCAACTTTCCATCACCATGACAAGCACCACCAGCGACCAAAAGGCCGTCTCCTGCCCCCTGATGACCAAACCTTCCTGTCAGCGGCTGGTCAGCAAGGACGGCCGGAGCCTGATGCGAGGCAGTGCCCCGGGCTCCAGAGAGACATGGTTTGGGGCCCTGCGGGACATGTGGGGGACGTGGCTGGCGCTGCGGTGGAGATGGGTGGTGCTGGCATTCTGTGGTTCATTCCTGCTTCACTGGCTGCTGTTCGCGGTGTTGTGGTACCTGCTGGCCCGTGTCAACGGAGACCTGGAGGTGCCTGATCATGACTCTCCACCGCCCGGTCATGTGCTGTGTGTCAAACACGTGACGGGCTTCACCGCCGCCTTCTCTTTCGCCCTCGAGACGCAGCTGACCATCGGTTACGGCACCATGTACCCCAACGCTGACTGTCCGACCGCCATAGCGCTGCTCGCCCTGCAGATGCTGCTGGGACTCATGCTGGAGGCCTTCATCACCGGTACACACCACACGGCAGTCTTCTACTTCACTGCATGAAGCCTATATAAGAGATACAACTTTCCTTGGAAATATAGATTTTAAATGAGTTTAGAGGAATTTACAAGAATATTCCAGTTTCAAAACAAGTAAAGCTTAATCAACAAGCACCTGGCATTAAAAAAAAAAATCAAAGCTGCATAAAATAATTTTTACAGTGAGGATTTAAAAGCACAGTGACGAACCTACATTTTATATACATGTGTATATATATAACTAAGCAAGTTATATTTTATTGATTCATTTTATTTATTTACTGAATTATTCTATTTGCAGTTTTTTAGTTCCTTTTTATTCTATTTTCTAAAATGCTAATTTTCTATTTTCATTTTATTTCATATATATTTTTAATTAATATTTTATATTAGTTGTTTTTATATATTTTCAGTTTCAGTTTTATTTAATTACATTTTTAAAGTTTTAGTAATCTTGTCATGTGCTTTTGTCATTTATATTAGTTTTTTTTTACAAATATTTCTATATAGCTTTGATTCATTTTCATTTAAATAATTCTGTTTTTAGTTTTAATTTTTTTAATTTTCAAAATTCTAATTTTCGTTCTATTCATTCTAGCAAATGCTTTATTAAAATTATTAGCACCTCAAAAAAGAAAAAGAAAACTACCTCTTCTATTAAAATGTATTATTTGAGTTGTTAATCTGTTTAAATCTTAATTTTTTCAGACTTTTTGGTGTAATACACAGAAAGGCCAGTAAAAAATCCCACTAAAATCATGTTAACATGCATATTTATTTATACACACACACACTGTATGTATTATATATATCAGATGTTTATGTAAAATGTTTACCAACCAATGTGTGTGTATGGGTTTTACATTAAAGATTTTAAACTGCTTTTTAACCAGAAAACATATAGAATAAGGACATAACTCATGCATTTCCAATGCTTAAACCAGATATTATCATACTGTATATCTGTTTAGTATACTGTATGATGTTTATATACTGTATAGCACGTTGCCCTGTTTATAGGTAAACCAAACTGTAACTTAAAGTCTGAAGTCAACATATTATTAACTCTTTATTATTACCTATAGTTACCTCAGAAAATCTCACAATGACCTATAGATAAAGACTTCAGATATATGTAGAATCAGTCATGGGACTGAGTTCACACGCTTTAAGCAAAGCACCAGTAAAAGACTCTTTGATGACTATTTACTAAATAAAACTTATCACGAGTTCTTTGCCTCTGAACTATAGGGTAAATGTAAACGCATCACAATTCTGGCTTTGTAAAGCAGACAATCCTGTTACTGAAGCCCTCAGAAGAAATGCAGAAGGACCTGTAGATGCCCTGCTACTGAACTAGAAAATATAAATGGATGTAACCGTATGCACTGAAATCAGGGGTACTTGATCCTACTTTAGAATTTTAGTTTATTAAGCCACCCATAAACAGAAATACTGTAAGTGAACTTACAAATGCAGCCAGAAAGAAGCAGCATAAACTTTCCAAGATGGCAATGTTATCAAGGGGCTCTGTAATACCCTTAGAAAGCCATCCGTTAACATTCCCATTCGTCTTGATGGGATGGGTTTTAATAATGGGTTTCTGTACTGGTGGCCCAGGAGTGAAGAACACAATCTGCATGCTGCCATCTTGGCTCAGTTCTGCAGACAGGTTTTGTGAGCCAATCAGTTGAGCTGCAGGTGTCATGTGACTAATCACTCTTTTATAGCAAATATCCGGTGCTTTGATACCAAAGACAGCAAACAGGGAAAAATCCATGCATACTTTTTAAGAACATTTACTAGAATATAATGAAACCTTAGCTTACAAAAAAATGTATTGGCTGTCAAGTGAAGAAAAAAATGTAACAGAATCTACCAGCTGACTGCTCAGGTAAACCAGTCAAACCAATGACCACTTTAGGAGTTTTGACCAGGATTGCACAAAATCCAGAATTTAAGAATTATGAGTGTGAACAGGAAGTTTAATTGGAATGACAGGAAGTGGAATTCACTAATCACAATTCATACAATTATGCAACAGATAATTGTATTTTGGGAAATTACGTTTTTTTTTTCCCCATTCTTGCCCATGTATATATAAAGTAGGTAAAAAAAAATAATAATAAATACATTTTGTGACATTTCAAACTAATCCATCTGTCTCTAAACAATTTATAAAGATTTTAAAAAAGAAAAAATTCTCTCTTCTCAGTACATTTGTGGCAAGGTTTGTCTTGACAAACTTACCTTCTCTAAAAATAAATTATTATTATTATTATTATTAGCATTTAATTTATTTACCTTATTAGTTAAATCGTTTATTTTGGAGTTTTATTTAGCTTATTTATCATCAAAGTTTGTCCATATATATATATATATATAATTAAATGTACAAATTTCTATTGCTATTATTATTATTATAAAGTACTTTCTTATTCAATCATTTATTTTGCAGATTTATTTAGAGCATTTTGTTTTAATTTCAATTCCTTTTCATCCAAATTCTTTTTTCTGTCACTGCTCAGGTGCATTTGTGGCTAAATTCTCCCGCCCTCAAAAGCGCTGCGGTGGGATCCTGTTCAGCCCTCAGGCCGTAGTGTGTGAGGTCAGAGGTCAGCGTTGCCTGATGTTCCGCGTCTGTAACCTGCTTCCACGGCCGCTGGTGGACGTGTGTGTGAGCACCGTTCTCTACGAAGAACGTGACGACCACGAACTCCACCAAACCGCGATGGAATTCAGCGTCGATAACCTGGGGTCACGACCTTGCCCTCTTTTCCTGTCACCTCTGACCTTTTATCACCCTTTAACTCCAGCTAGCCCTCTAAACAACGCCCCAAGCACCAAACACTTCGAGCTGGTGGTGTTCCTCACCGCTTCTCAGGAGAGCACGGGCTCCGGCTACCATAAGAGGACGTCCTACCTGCCCGACGAGATCCAGTACGGCAGCTGCTTCACCAAGGTGACGTCTCGGTACGGCAAAGGCCGGAGCAAAGCCGAAAGCATGCGTTATTTTGACACGCAGCCCTGTCCGCTCACGCTCCCAAACACACACACCGGCGACGCACTGGAGAAAGAGCATGTGGTGGTCCAGATCAACGGAGAAGGCAGTGACCGGGTGGAGTAGCAGTGCTTTATTTTTATGCAAGGGTGTATGAATTCATAAGAATTCTCTGCTCATGAAAAGGGCATTTCATTTCACAACACAACCTCCAGTTTATGACTTTTTATCCAAAAGACAACCTCAGTTAGTTATGATCTGATATGTCAACCCGTCCCGTTAGAAACCCATCAAAACCATTTTTGCTGCTACGGACACATTTGTGTTTTCCAGAGCAACACAGATGAGTGATGGCTGTTTAAGATCTTGTTGGCAATAAGAGGACTCTCCAATAATTGTAAGTGACCCTGAATCCACTGACACCACAAAACCTCTAGTTTAAGCCCTTATTTGTTCGGTGCCTGGACAATGTCACTGCGGTACCTGTAATGTATGTATCTGTGTCAGAAGGGCCCATTTTCAAAATATAAATTATTAAAGCTCTCCACACAGTGCTGGGTAGATTCCTTACAAATTGTAGTCCGTTACTGATTACAAATTACATGATGGAAATTATAGTTTGTAATGTAATCTATTGGATTACACATATCAGATAATGTATTCAGATTACTTTTAGATTACTTCTGACCTCAAATATATTCCATTCTTTGTTGTCAACATCATGAAATGTTTTAAACATTACATTAAGCCAGGGATGTGTGAATGAACTACAGGGGGTTTGTGAATTGATGAAAAGCTGGAAGACTTTCCAAATGTATAAACGCAGTAGAATTAGGAATAGATAGGAAGACAGAAAGATTTAAGAGAGAGCGAAAAAAGAAATTAGGGCAAATCAGATTATGAATAATTTACTGCCATTGTGTGAATATGTAATCATGTAAACTATAAAAAAAGTAACTGTAATCCGATTATGAGCATTTTAAAATGTAATATAATCTAATTACAAGTACTTCATTTTTGGAATCTGATTACATCGTTACTACCCAGCACTGGCTACACAGACAAGGGTCATCCATTTTAAACCAACTATATGTTAGGGATAGTTCGACCAAAAATGAAAACTCTGTCATCATGTACTCTACAGAAGTGGATGTTCATTTATTCATATAGAGCGTTGCAGTGATGATGTATTTTTGTAGGCCAGCTCGGAAGTTCACTCTGGTTCCCTCGACAAAAACCCATTAGCATTTTTCCACAGTTTTTTGGATTATTGCATAAATGGAAGTCGGTGGTCAACAAAAGTGTATTATTCTTACACCATGGTCGCATGACTTGCACCATTAAGCTTACAACAACTCTTTCAGTCTTTATTTATAACATTTTCCCTAAACGTCTGAGTTCAAATAGCTTGCAATAGCGTGATTATAAACACAGAGGCTGTAAAAGCAGACTAGAAGTGAGAAGATAAGTTTATCTGTTTGGCACACTGAGGTTTAATGTCGTGATCAGCCTCTGTAGTCTCATTTAGACACTTGTTAGCGACCTCCTTTTTGAAGACAAGTGAAAGATTAAAAAAAACAAAAGGATTTTTATGTCATAGAGTAAAATATCTTGAGCTTGTGTTAACCACAGACTTAAATTTAGGCATTTAACCAAAAACCCAATCAAAAAACCCACTGGCTTCAGAAACCAGAAGTCAACCAAATGCTTGTTTCTGGGTTTTGGCCTACAAAAATATGTCATCCCTGCAGCACTTATTATTAAACACTCAATGGAAATAAAATGACCTTTTTTATATTTGGTTGAACTATATCTTTAAAGTGTTCATTAACACCCCTATTAAAGGTGGGGTAAGCGATTTCTGGTAGCCAATATTGACATTTAATATCACCAAAACAAACACGCCCCTACCCCAAAAGGGTCTCGCCTCTATTTTGATAGCTCCGCCCCACACATACATACGCAACCCAGGCAACGATTAGTTCTGTGAAACAAAGCAAAACCAATGTTACACCGTGTCTACACCGGACGCGAGTGGCGCGGCACGACAAAATACTATAGAACTCATTATAATCAGTGATGCTGTCTACAGCATAGATATATATACATATCTATGGTCTACACTGGATGTCCGCGGCATGACACGACAAATCCCCGACAGAAAACTGCTGCTGTGTTCTATTTATGACGTATTGACACAAATTTCAAATGATTTTCAACGATCGCTTTGTCGCGTCCATGGTACTAGACAGACTTTAGCTGTTGCGGCGCAGACACGGTGTTACTCACCTATCGAGAAGAAACAAAGCAACCTCGGCGTCCGATCGCAGGCCTTCCGCTCCTTGAGTTCTCTCCAGCGCTGGAAAGCTGATCCAATATTTACACGGGTCCTACTTCTTGCCTTAAGCCTTCTTTTGTTCCGCAGACGTTTTCCTCTTTTGTTTTTTATCCGGCATCTCTATCTTTCTGTCGCTCGGCTCGGCTAATGTCCGTCCCGTGCACTGAACGCTCTCCTCCACATCATGAGTAGACACGCCCCTTACTGCTGATTGGCTACAAGTTTGTTTTGCTATTCGGCCCGAATCAGTTTTCTAAAGTATTTTTGAAAAAATCACTTACCCCACCTTTAAGTGCCTACTGACAAACTTTTTTTTTTTCCCACTAAAGTCTAAAATTGAATTGAACATTAACAGTGATGTAAATAATAACGTATATAGATAAATAGAATATTTACTAGATTATTTTTGGGAAAGAAAATCTCAATATTATCAGTGCAATGCAATCTATGCAATAAAACGAATAAAAAATGAGCACAATCCTATTGGTGGCAGAACACTGTATGATTTTTACTCTGTAGGTGATTATGCACATGTACTGTCAATCAGGAAAGACTGACTGCTTTCACTTTATTCTTATATGTATAAAGCATGATTGTTAAACTCTGGAAGGCTGGAAAAGCATTGTATTAATTCAGTTTCCAGCAAACAGGCCACTAATCAAATTCTTTCAAGCTAACTGATCTGTAAAAGAAATGTCTTTATTTTGATATGTGGAACACAAGACTGGATTAAAACATCTGTGAAAATGTTGTGATTGTGTTTTTTAATCCTTACAGAACATTGTATGCTTTATTAGCAGTAAATATTACATAGGTAACACAACTTATGTTATCAAACCACTTATTTTGCATGTTTTGTTGACCAATTCCTGTGCTGCCACCTAATGGCTCTTTAGAAAAAAGAAATGCTATATATATATATAGGGCCTATAATAGTATATAGTAGAGTTAGACATGCAAATTAATAAAATTATATAATATAATAATATCCTGATAAATATATTGCAATATAATGTAGGTATAATGTAAATATAAATATAATGTAGGTTCACTGCAATGTAATTTTAAAGTAATTTTAAAAAACATGCAAAAAATATATTTTTTTTAAAATACAGTGATTTAATGGGCTTTAGTTAAAAGGAGTTACAGGTAGATTTTATGAACATCTGATCAAATACAATTAGCTGACAAATATGTAGAAAACAGTTAACAAAAAAAGAAAACGGAACAAAATGCATGATTAAAATCTATAAAAAATAAAATATTTCTTGACCCTTTATTTCCACGGTTTCTTTTTTCTCAGTTGGTCATAATCAATATTTAGTCCACAACACCATCTTTGCATGTATTTAAAATTATGATCAACACTGAATAACTTTACAATAAACTCTTGCTTCTAAAAATATATAGTTGCTTAGATTAAAATAGAAGCACAATCTAGTCTATTAGAGTTCAAGTCCTACATTAGAAGTCTCCTGAAATTTCACTGGCGTCATCTCGTCTTCTCCACAGCCATCACCCACGAAACAAATTCCTCATGCATATTTCAGGACAGCTGTAAGTGGCTAATAACGCTAATGCTATTTGTTCAGTGTTCGGCTGGGGTTTTGATTACACATAGGTGTGAGGTTGGATGAGCAGTGTGTGCATGCGTGTATGTGCTTGTGTGCAAGTAAACTGTGCTCTCTAAAAGGCGTAGATCTGCTGAACTGTAGTTTTAGGAGCAGAATGTGGACTGCAGCTCTTTAAATGCAGCACGCCGTTGTTTTCGTTCCAGTTCCATCCTCTTCTTCTCTTCTTGTTCTTCTCGTATCTCTGCTTCAAACTTACTGCGCACAGACAGAGCCTGAACCTACCAAACACACACAAAATACATGTCATATGCATGCAACATAAAAAATGTAAATAAATGCATTGCTATTGCTGTTGTCCATCTAAAACTATTTGTAAATTAATTTCTTAGGTGTGTTCACTAAACTTGAAGCTGAAGACTATATAGCAAAACTAAAAGTACCAAAAACTCTTAATTAACTGAAATAAAGTTCAAATAAAGCTAAAATAAAATAAAATATTACATGAAAAATGTAAATTTAAAAAACTTTGAAATGTTGCCTTGGCAATTAATTCAAATAAATCAGCAATAAAATTTCTCCAACCACAACTGGAAAAAAAAAAATCTATAACATTTTTATGTTAAAATTTATTTAAATAATAAAAAAAATGTAACTAAATTTACAAAATATTGAAAATGACAAAAGCACATAACAATGTTACTAAAACATAAACTATAATTCAAATAAAAACTGAAATATAAACATACAGAACTATTAATATTATATATTAATAAATCAATCGGGAAATATTAATAAATATTATAATTGTGTATAAAATAACACTTGCCATACAGGGTCTATAATACTATATAGCAGCATTTCCCAAATGAGATTAAGATCATGAGAATGCTGAATAAAATTAAATAATATAATATAATAATTATTATTTTAAAAATGTATACATAATGTATACATAATAATACTGAAATACAATTAAGCATTGATAGTTATTTAAATGTAACTAAAATAATAACCCTAACCTAACCTAAACATGCAAAAATTGTTGCAAAAATTCAACACTTTATTTAATACAATAAATCATATTTTGAAAGCTTAACATTATTAAAAGTATCAGAATGTACTTTAAGTAAATAATTTAGGACATAGAGGTTCAGCTAAAAAAATTTAAAAATCTGTGCTTTTTATAGTGTAACAACTGTCCTCTGTAATATTTTTTTATTGTGTTCTCTGAAGATGTCAGACTTTCATGTACTTACACTGTATGACCACAAGGGGGAAGCTAAGAACATCTGAGTAATGCTTGCCCATGCATCAAAACACACACAAACAAAAACCCACAGACCTTTGCCTCAAAGAAGTCCCTCGCTCCAAGAACGCCTTCGGTCGAGACGTCGATCTCTGAAAGTCGAGCAAGAGCCATCAGCCCGCTCTCTTCCTGCAGCTCACCCGCGGCGGCCCTCCGGAAGATCAGCAGGAACTGACAGAGACGGCCAGATTACGATTATAGGGAGATTTCAATGGCTTCAAAAGGTTATCAACATTTCTATGCAATTCTAAAAATAAACACAAAAGATTCTGATATGGGTTGCCATGTCAGCATATATAAACCATCAATTCAGCTTTGTTTTGATTTCCCAAACTGAAAGATACAGCAGATCTTTCCTTTTAACAGCTACACAGTATATACTGAACAGTAGATTCTTTAAAATGTCATTTTGGTTGTTAAAATTTAAGTGCAATTTTATGTAAATGAGTCTTAGATCATGTACAAACAGAACTGATTTCATTGAGGGGAAGGGAGAGGTCAAAAGAGTGACCTTATATCGGGTTTCCCCCCTTTATCTGCGCAATCTGTGTGTGTGTGTGTATGTGTGTGTGTGTGTGTGTGTGTGTGTAATCTTATCCATGTGGAATGTCTGTCCAATCTGAAGAATGAGAGAGACACCACAGACACACAACAGACTGACTGTACTGAACACAGCTGCACAGTCACCTGTTTGTGTGTTGGGGGTCACATTTAAAAAAAACTGATAAGGTGTTTTTGTAGTAAAAACTTTAAAAAAGTAAAAACTGATGTAATTTGTCAAAATATGGGCAAAATTTCAACATTCCATTGTAATTCAGTGTAACATATATTTATGTCAAAATTAACCATACTTATTCTGACCTGTACTTACTAAAATAAATAAAAGAAAAAGTGATCATACAAAACTTTATCATATTTTAAATGATTACATACTTCTTGATGACACATTGGAAAAACCTAGTATTTTGAAAGATAGTGGCAAAGATTTGGAAAGATTTAAAATTACAATTAATTAGTATTTTTGAGTGGGCTGAACTTTGATACTTTTTTTAATGTCATCTCATTCTTTTTTGTTCCATTTTGGTATATGAACTATTGTTACGTTGAATGATATTTAACTGGGCGTCTTTTGTAAATCATGATGATAAAAAAAATTTTTGCTCAGAAAAAAAGTTACAATTATATAAATAAATTAGTGCTGTCAAACGATTAATCGCGATTAATCGCATCCAAAATAAAAGTTTTTGTTTACATAATACATGTGTGTGTCCTGTGTATATTTATTACGTATAAATACACATACATGCATGTATATTTTTAAGAAAAATATGTTACACTTATATATTAAATATATTTATAGATTATATCATTTATATGAATGTAAATATATACATGTAAATATTTTCAAAATATATGCTGTATGTGTGTGTATTTATTTCTATATACATAATATACACAGTACACACACATATATTATGTAAACAAAAACTTTTATTTTGGATGCGATTAATCGCGATTAATCGTTTGACAGCACTAA
>NW_015505253.1:1928542-1939239 GCF_001515645.1 Sinocyclocheilus grahami | reverse complement strand
AATTATATAAATAAATTAGTGCTGTCAAACGATTAATCGCGATTAATCGCATCCAAAATAAAAGTTTTTGTTTACATAATACATGTGTGTGTCCTGTGTATATTTATTACGTATAAATACACATACATGCATGTATATTTTTAAGAAAAATATGTTACACTTATATATTAAATATATTTATAGATTATATCATTTATATGAATGTAAATATATACATGTAAATATTTTCAAAATATATGCTGTATGTGTGTGTATTTATTTATATATACATAATATACACAGTACACACACATATATTATGTAAACAAAAACTTTTATTTTGGATGCGATTAATCGCGATTAATCGTTTGACAGCACTAAAATAAATCAAATAAAACAAAGCTTTTATTGTTTTTAGGCTTGAAAACCCATTTCGTCTTTGACCCATATATACACTTTAGAACTGAAATACTTATAGAATACTTAATTAATAATAATACTATATATTATTATTATTTTCATTTTAAATTTGTAGTATTTTATATTTGTCAGGTGAAAATCATCTAGTGTGACTAAATGTGATTGACATTTAAATGTGAAGCCACATCAGAGCTGTGATCGGATCATCTGAGCAGGTAAATCTAAAGTGTTTGCATGGAGTGTAATCTCTCAAAAGATTGAATCACTAGATTAAATCAGTCATCAGGGACGATGATAGACTTAACAAAGCTGTAACCGTGAAAAAGATCCAGGTGTGAAAAACTTGTTGCCTCTTTCCCAAAAAGACTCATGGCTGTATTAGATCAAAAGGGTGCTTCTACTAAATACTGAGCAAAGGGTCTGAATATTTAGGACCATGTGATATTTCAGTTTTTCTTTTTTAATAAATCTGCAAAAATGTCAACAATTCTGTGTTTTTCTGTCAATATGGGGTGCTGTGTGTACATTAATGAGGAAAACAAATTAACTTAAATGATTTTAGCAAATGGCTGCAATATAACAAAGAGTGAAAAATTTAAGGGGGTCTGAATACTTTCCGTACCCACTGTATATACACACACACCTCTCTGTAACTGAGTTTGCCGTCATAATCTTCATCCACCTCCTTGATCATGTTCTTCAAGCCCAGATGTGTCTGTGGAGCTCCAAGTTTCTCCATCATCAGCTTCAGCTCCATCAGATCAATGAAGCCGTCTTTACCAGAGTCAAATCTACACACAAACACATGTAAAAAATGATTTAAAGGAATAGTTCACCTAAAAGTAAAGTATTGATAACACTCTCTTTGTACTCTTTTTCCATTACGATGACAATTAATTTCATCTCAATCAGTAAATAAAAATGAGCATTATTAAAGCGATTTAAATTTAAATATTTAAATTCAATTAAAATGGAATATTTAAATGTGATCACGTGACACTGAAGACTAGAGTAATAATGCTGAAAATGTAGCTTTGCATCACAAGAACAAATTACAATTTACAAAATATTACAACAGAAGACTAAAATACATTTTCAAAATATTTTTGATCAAATAAATGCATGCCTTGGTGAGCATAAGAGACTTTTGCTCATTACAAAATCTGACCGACCCCAAACTTTTGAATGCTATATGCTCTTTCAGACCATTTTATCAATGCAAATTGCATTCTAGCTTATGTATTACATCAACCTACACTAGCGACACTCAGAAGTGAGTGTTGACATGAAGATTTATCCAGTCTCAGCAGAGGGAGGCCAGCAGAGCAGCAGGTGGAGAGTGACGACAGAAACAGCAGGAAAAAGAGATTCTAACAGAGGAGAGTATTTATAGAGTCTCATCCAGCTGTTGCCACACCAACCAGCAGGATCGCGTGCGTGTGTGCGTGTGTGTGTGTGTGTGTGTGTGTGTGTGCGTGTGTGTGTGTGTGTGTGCGAGAGAAAGAGAGAGAGAAGTGTTTGCCTTGAACATCGTGTGAAAGTGAAGAGGCTGAGATTGAAGGAGTGGGCACGTGTTTCTATTTTGGTTCGAGTGATGCTTTTAGAAAGAACTTGCTCATTGTGGCAGAAAAGTACAGGTGAACATCGCCTCATCTCTACTTCTCTCCCTCTCCATACAGGTCAAGAAAAGCATGAATGAGATCGCATTTATATTCACCTATACAGCAAAATAGAGAAAGACAGAGTTTACTTCTGAAAAAAGTCACAGTAATCTCACATGGTTGTTAGAAGTGATCGCATTATGAAATTTAGCATTATCTGACTTGCTCACCAATGGATCCTCTGCGGTGAATGGGTGCCGTCAGAATGAGAGTCCAAACAGCCGATAAAGACATCACGATAATCCACAAGTAATCCACACCACTCCAGTCCATCAGTTAATGTCTTGTGAACTGAAAATCTGTGTTTGTAATAAACTTAAAACCATTCGCTAAAATATGAGAGTGGGCACGTGTTTCTATTTTGGTTCGAGTGATGCTTTTAGAAAGAACTTGCTCATTGTGGCAGAAAAGTACAGGTGAACATCGCCTCATCTCTACTTCTCTCCCTCTCCATACAGGTCAAGAAAAGCATGAATGAGATCGCATTTATATTCACCTATACAGCAAAATAGAGAAAGACAGAGTTTACTTCTGAAAAAAGTCACAGTAATCTCACATGTTTGTTAGAAGTGATCGCATTATGAAATTTAGCATTATCTGACTTGCTCACCAATGGATCCTCTGCGGTGAATGGGTGCCATCAGAATGAGAGTCCAAACAGCCGATAAAGACATCACGATAATCCACAAGTAATCCACACCACTCCAGTCCATCAGTTAATGTCTTGTGAACTGAAAATCTGTGTTTGTAATAAACTTAAAACCATTCGCTAAAATATGAGTGCACTATCCATAATATTGCTTTCACCATTGAAAAAGTAGTCTGGTCTGAATCAGGAGAGAAATATACACAGATCAAGCACTGTTTGCAAGTGAAAACAGTCTAGTTTTAAACAAATATGCTGGTGGATATTAATGTGAGAGACAACAGGAAATTGGACTTTTATGAATTATAATGAATTATTATGGACTCATATTTTGGCCAGAAACGATGGTTGAGAGTAAAACACCCTAATGATGGATTAGTTTCTTACAAACACACAGCTTTTCACTTCATTTCAGACATTAATTGCTGGACTGGAGTGGTGTGAATTACTTGTGGATTATTGTGATGTTTTTATCAGCTGTTTGGACTCTCATTCTGACGGCACCCATTCACCGCAGAGCATCTATTGGTGAACAAGTGATGTAATGCTACATTTATCCAAATGTGATGAAAAAACAAACTCATCTACATCTTGGATGACCTGAGGGTGAGTACATTCTCAGGAAATTTTCATTTTTGGACAAACAATTTCTCAAATGCATTAAATGTTACTAATTATCTAACCTGCGATACACATTGAATGTATTAAATCAAATCTATTATTTGGTATTTCAAAGAGAAACATCTGAGACAATGTGAATGTTTATCAGGGTGTTTCATATCTTTGCTCTGAATGGCCGTCTAATCTCATCTCCTTAGCTCATTGTTTCTGAAAGGTCATAAATAACTCAACCTTCACTGTTAAAGTGCTGCATAAAAGCCAATTTATTAACCATTTCACGCAACGTCCTCACTTTCTTTCTTTGTTCGATGCTGTTTTAACAGCCCCCACTAAGACATGCTCACACTTGCCTTCCCTGATTAAAAGACAACTGGGAATCTGCTGACCAGAACAGCAACTGCTTTCAGCAACTGGCAACACACTCCTACACACACGGCCCTGAAATGTGCGTGGATGCATGAAAACACAAACTGCCCTGATGTAATTGCGGATGCATCGCATGTGTTTGTGTGTGGACGCTCTCTTTGTCCTCTCTGGTTTCCTGCTGTGGTATTTATAGATGCCAAGGCTCAGGGCAGAGATTCAGCTATAGAGCCTGGCATTCAGAGCACTGCAGTCCAGTAACAGATCCCAGATCTGCTTAGAACCGCAGATATGCTGAGAACGGCTATTATGAACTACATGAAGCAGCATGAAATAGGTCAGGGTTAACAAGACTGACCTGGTATGTGAGAGAAAGTGAATGAGAGAGAGAAAGGGAAAATAACAAACAGAAAGTGGAGGATGAGGTTGGCATATTGGTCCTGCCCTCTGCATGCCGGACACATTCCAGGTCAACAGCCCTCCCTGTGCTAAAGAGGCTTGAATGGAGAAAATAAAGAAATATGCACACTTATACAAAGAAATAATTTGATATTTGATTATAAATACTGTGAAATATTATTTCAATTTAAAACAACTGTTTTCTGTTTGAATATATTTTAAAATCTAATTGATTCCTGTGATGCAAAGCTGAATTTTCAGCATCATTACGCCAGTCTTCTGTGTCACACGATCCTTCAGAAATCATTCTAATATTAGATTTGATGCTCAAGAAACATTTTTTTTTTATTATTATCAATGTTGGAAACAGTTGAGCAGCTTCATATTTTTGCAAAAACTGTTATATGTTTTTTTTTCATGATTTTTGATGAATAGAAAGTTCAAAAGAAAAGCAAATAGAAATATTTTCTAACATTCTAAATGTCCTTGCTAAATAAAAGCATTATTATTATTTTTTTTTTTTTTATCGATCTATCTATCTCTTCAGGGTAGTGTGCTAATTCAGAAGTGTGTAGGTTTGTAAGTTGTGTTTATAAATGTGTTAATTCTGCTTTTGACCCATTTTCCTCTTATATATGACATCTTTTTTCATCTCTGATGAAACTGGGTTGAACTGATCTGAAGTGGGCCGGAGTATGTACTTCTATGACTTAAACAGACACACCTTTTTCGGTCCTGACATAACCTAGTCTTATGGGACATCCACACTTTCATATCCTATACAGTTTGGGTTATTTATAACCCTATAACACAGTATAATCTAATAGACTTGACTGAGCGTTACTGTTAATGAAGCAAAGTGCAAAACATTAGAACTATTTTATGTACAGTACAAGAAAACATCTACCTCATCGTAAAGTCTCTGTAAGGCATAAGTAACCTTGGGATCAGCTAAAAACAAATCCGTTAACATGCTTATGTGTGCATAACTCTGGAAAAATCATGACCTGGTAGCAGAGGATGACATGCAGAATCAAAGTCTCTGAGGTGAAACGGCATCAAACACTGGATTGCTTGCCAGTTGTTATTATCTGGAGGGTTTTGATGCACTACTAGAGACCCGGTTCTGAATTTGATGGGATTAAATGAATAAGAATATCCAATGATATGACAAAAAATTTTTTTTCACAACTCTGCATGTAACCAAAGAGACTCCCTCTCATCATAGACTCCTCCAAGTCCCTGCATTTAAACACACGCACAAACAGACAAAGATGGCATTGTTGCTCATGGCGTGGGTTCCATGGGGACGCAGAGTTTGTGAGTGGACCCTTGTACTGAAATAATGGGGGAAAGCTGGACAATGGCTGTTCAGAGAGAGAGACCCCAGAGCAAAACATTATTTTGGCACTGTACAAGGATGCTCCAAGAGAGCATTCATGTTCATTTAACATTAGCTTCAGAATCTATTGTTCATTTCTTGTTATTTTACACTCACTATTTTTTTGGTAAATAATTCTCCATGTGCATAATTGTATTTATTTTTCAATGCTTTTGCAATATAAATGCACCTGTCACTATAATTAATTTTTAACTCAATGTTACATTCATATTAATTTTTATTTTCCTCATAGTGTTACTTTTTTATTTTATGCACTGCATTGTTTTATATTTGTATACTATCCTAAAACTACTCCATTCACACTGTTTTACTAACAATTTGATTTTAAACTCAATACACTTTTAATGGAAATAAAGCACAGTAAATTTAAATACAAATTTTATACAATTATTAAGATAAAATAACCATCAAGATAATAAAAGACAAAAGATCAAAAATAATAAATGAGGGATTTCATTTAAAAGAAGCATCATTCATTCTTCTGATCCAAGAACACAATGATCCCAGAACTCTCTGACGCACACAAGCACACAAACTTCACTCTTAGTTGTTATGACCTAAAATAATGACCAAATACCAGTTAAATGCTTCACTGACTTGGATAAATCTTAATGTAGATGAATATATATGATAACGACAGTGGGTGGGTTTTAAATGGTGTTGATTGATGAACTGACCTCTTGAACATTTTCTCCATGTCTTTGATCTGTTTGCGCGAGAACTCTTTGAACTCGGTGTAGGGGTTGAAAACCTTCATCTGATTGGGTTTCGCTGTGCCGTCGTGGATGTCCAGCCTGCGGGTGAGTTTCTCCGTCAGCTCAGAGCTGGCGTCGCCGTTCACGGCAGTGCTGGGTCTCACCGGCGGCGGCTGCTCTTCGTCCGCTCCTGTCTGCGCCGGTGAGCCGGGTTTGGGGTCACGCTGCTCGGCGTCCAGCCTGCGCTGCAGCTTCCGTGCGAGCTCCTCGGATGACATTGCGACTGTGATGCTCCTCTGCCTCGCACGATCAGCTGTTTCTGAACGCTAGTCTCGCTTTTGGGAGAGAGGCGGGGCTGCTTGAGTCTCTCAAGCCAAGTGAGATTCGGAATGCTGAATTGATAACGTTAAAATATATTTGTATAAGCGTTTATTAATAGAACACTGAAAGAGTTGGCTGTTTTGCATAATTAATTCGTTTAGCTATTAAGGATTCACTGGAGCGTTTTAAAATCAAAATGTAAGTTGCGTTGGCCGGGAATCGAACCCGGGTCAACTGCTTGGAAGGCAGCTATGCTAACCACTATACCACCAACGCGCTGTGATATTCGGTTTCATAATTTCAAGCAGTTCCCACCACACGGTTTTAATGTTCTGCCTCAGATATGGACTGAATACGTACTCATCACACTGAAAACTGTTATATAAAAATCAAATGCATCGCAAATCAGCATCGATCGAGCAAATTGTATGTTACAACGCACCCTTCTTTAATAATCAATAAAAATAAACCGAAAGTGGCTCAGCTTAACTTCCCTCAACTTTTCCCATTCATTCTCTATGGTAGCGCTTAACACTACGGATGCAATATACTTTTGGCCACACGTAGACTTCATGGCGCTGTTTCATCTTTTCCGTGAAGCCCAGTGTCATCTGTCAATCATTCTCAGTGGAGGAGGGGAGACCCGCTTTACGATCGGAGAGGTAGGCTATTTGTTTACCGAATTGTCGGATAAAAAAAAAAACTTTGCGCAGGAAGCGTTGCGCAAAGGACTCAAACTGATATTCAAACACCTGCAGAGGTCTGAGATACCTCAAGCTTTTCTATAAACTGTTAAAATCACTTCAGTGATAGAATGACACATCCTAAACTATGATGTAAATGTTTCTCATGAGCTTTGTTTTTGACAGTTTGGAAGACACGATGTTAGATTCCTTAAGTTTGACAGTTTGGAAGACATGATTCCTTAAATGTGAGTTTGTTTGTTGAAACCATTGTGCACTTTAAAAACGCGTTTCAAACAAGAACTACAGTTTTCTGATATGTCAGGCACATTAAGCTAACATCATTGTGGTAGTTGTAGTTCTTATATAGTTAACTGAAACTTAACTGGAACTGAGGTCAAACTATGTTTTATATCATAGACACAGGATTTACTTTTACTTGTTTACTTCGCCTTTTACCAATTTCCATGTCAAATTGGTCTTTTGGGTCAACCTACAAATTGACATCATGACTAAACAGTTCAATTGCATCCATTTAGGTCATTATAAAGTTGCTTGTAGTTTACTTGTCAGCTTGAGAATTTATATTTATTGAGTGCCTTTGATTCAAGTGGATTTCATCGAGTGATCTTATTCTCCACAGGTTGAGCCCCAGCTTTATTCTGTCCATCATTATGGAGATTTATGAGACATTTGAAACTAACCAAAAAAGACTGTAGAATGATCTCATCTGTGCTTCAGAAAACCCAAAGTATTGTGAAGTTGATCTTACAGGACTGTGAGCTCTCTGATGAGGCCCTGAAACAACTTTGGCCAGTCCTGCCTCAAGTCCAGCTGAGGTAAGACAGCTGACAGACCTCTTCCATTGCTAATATTACATAGTGCATTATTTATCTCCATATCAAATCCCTGTATATTATTCTCACATTCATGTATGTTGTTTTGTTCTCCTTCCTCTCATCAGCTGTAGTGAAGCTCTGCTGCTCCAGGTTCTGGCTTGTATTAGTAAAGATGGAGCCCAGAGAGTCTCTTTGAGGAGCGCTGAGGCTCTGTCACAGGAGAGCTGGACCTCAGTCACACTCAGATGGACCCGAGAGCTTGTGAAGAGCTGGCACTGTTTCTGGAATATTCTGAAGGACTGACAGAACTGGATCTCAGTCACTGCAAACTCACTGATCTCTGCATGGAGCCGCTGCTGCCACATCTGCACAAAACCCAGACTCTGGAGTGAGTTACACAGACACGTCAGAAGTAGAGAAATATAAAACACAGTATTCAAACTTGTTTACTTCATGCTTATTTCTGTTTAATCTTGTAGCCTGAGTCACAATAATATCACACGTCTGCACTCACAGCAATATTCAGACTGTACGGTAAGTGTGTGTGATCAGTGTTTTACTGGTGTAGGTCTATTAACCCTCCGTGAAATGAATGAATATGAAGTTTTAGTGACTAACTAAAAAGATAAATCATTTGTGTCTCATGTTTATAAAGTTATGTGGGTCTGTTGTGTTCAATCGAAGTCTCAAGTTTTGTATTCTAGAATCTAGAATCATTTAATTACAATAATGCAAATAAATAAATAATACATAAATAAATACAATTAAGTCTGTGTTTTGATATCTAAAATGCATGTTTAAAATGACATGTCATTGTAGAATACGTGTTTAGCTTTACTTTACACTTTAATGATTGAACAGCTTTGTTATTGCTGATCCTCATTTTTGAGGGATGTAGATGAACTTAACACATCAGTTGATTTGTGTGGACAATTTTGTGTTTGCAGACTCTTCGGAAACAAAATCAGTGATAGAAAGCAGTTCATCAGAGACCAGCGATTTGAAATATGGTGAAGATCCTGGGCCGGAACCTGACTGATTTATCATTAAGATGATATTTTGTATTAGGCTTGATACATGACGGAACAAAATGAAATGATATCTTTAATGCAACACCAGCCTGGTTAATTAGAACCAGATTTATTTAATTTAAATGTTTATTATATTACAAAGCGATGATAATGATTTTTATGTTGCAGTGTATTATGCAATAATTATTTCTTGGGAATGTAATACTAGTATCTTCACTGGCTACCGTTCACCGCTCACATCAAGTTCAAGACATTAAAGTTTGTGTACAGTACAGCCACAGGCTGCTCACCCTCTTACAAACTGACCTCCACTCCTGCTGTTAGTGGGTGAGCAGCACCTCATGGTACTGTAACAGAGGCACAGTGTCATTTCCCCAAACATTCACATTCACCCGTGGTGGTCTTACCCGGACAGCCAAATGCAGTATTTAAGAAATGGCAAAAAACACTTTTTTTTCAGTGAGCACTTAACTGTGGATGTTGCCTGGGGGCAAAAACATATTTCTATGCTTTTGCTTCTAGACAATGTTTAAAATTTGTATTGTTAGCACTTCTGTTATTACCTCCTCAGAATAATTCACTTTGTTATACTCCTGATTTTTAAGTCGCTTTGGTTAAAGCATCAGCTAAATGAATTATTAAAGTAAATAAAAGTCTCTTTTAATGCACCTAATTCAGTTGTAAGAAAGCTGTGGGTGTTATTATGGATATGTTATTTATTATTATTATTATGGTTGTTTTCATACTGCATACCAGAGCAATAGTTACGTTAAGTGGCTCGTTGGTCTAGGGGTATGATTCTCGCTTAGGGTGCGAGAGGTCCCGGGTTCAAATCCCGGACGAGCCCTCTTTTTTTTCTCCTTTACCAAAATGGTGAAGTAAAACAATAATGGTCCACAATTTAATTTATTTGATTGAAATGAGGATTGTAATTAAGGTAAAACTCCACCGACTTCTAACGCAATTAAATGAACGGCACTGCTGTCAATTGTGTGTAACGGACTGTACCCCGCCAAAATGGTAATATGATTATATGGACAAACCACTTGGGAAAAAAATACAAGGATTCACGTGACCCCGACGTGATTTGAACACGCAACCTTCTGATCTGGAGTCAGACGCGCTACCGTTGCGCCACGAGGTCCTATAACAGATAACAAAATTATAATGGAGTTTTATATATGATTAGATAACCGTAATAAATTAGAAATGATTTACGGAAGTACAGGTAAGACCTTAAAATGTGAACCTGCAATCTAAACCGCAAATGTATGTGTTCAAGTTCGGCAAGCATTTGTACAAGAGACTAAGTTGCCATTATTTCCGAATAACTATTATTTCGTACATTATTATATTATTATATTATATACATATAAATGCGAAAATAACCATCTATAAAACAAAGATTTTATAGGACAGTTTACTTTCTGAAATACTTGAGACATGCAGAAAGTATGCAGTATATGTGGCTCGTTGGTCTAGGGGTATGATTCTCGCTTTGGGTGCGAGAGGTCCCGGGTTCAAATCCCGGACGAGCCCTTATTTTTCAATTGAAAACGTGCTGACGATGTGAGGCAAACCATGTAGCTCACCGCAACTGATCTCATTGAGAGATCAAACAAGGTAGAGGCTAATAA
>NW_015505253.1:1925148-1928151 GCF_001515645.1 Sinocyclocheilus grahami | reverse complement strand
GGGTGCGAGAGGTCCCGGGTTCAAATCCCGGACGAGCCCTCTTTTTTTTCTCCTTTACCAAAATGGTGAAGTAAAACAATAATGGTCCACAATTTAATTTATTTGATTGAAATGAGGATTGTAATTAAGGTAAAACTCCACCAACTTCTAACGCAATTAAATGAACGGCACTGCTGTCAATTGTGTGTAACGGACTGTACCCCGCCAAAATGGTAATATGATTATATGGACAAACCACTTGGGAAAAAAATACAACGATTCACGTGACCCCGACGTGATTTGAACACGCAACCTTCTGATCTGGAGTCAGACGCGCTACCGTTGCGCCACGAGGTCCTATAACAGATAACAAAATTATAATGGAGTTTTATATATGATTAGATAACCGTAATAAATTAGAAATGATTTACGGAAGTACAGGTAAGACCTTAAAATGTGAACCTGCAATCTAAACCGCAAATGTATGTGTTCAAGTTCGGCAAGCATTTGTACAAGAGACTAAGTTGCCATTATTTCCGAATAACTATTATTTCGTACATTATTATATTATTATATTATATACATATAAATGCGAAAATAACCATCTATAAAACAAAGATTTTATAGGACAGTTTACTTTCTGAAATACTTGAGACATGCAGAAAGTATGCAGTATATGTGGCTCGTTGGTCTAGGGGTATGATTCTCGCTTTGGGTGCGAGAGGTCCCGGGTTCAAATCCCGGACGAGCCCTTATTTTTCAATTGAAAACGTGCTGACGATGTGAGGCAAACCATGTAGCTCACCGCAACTGATCTCATTGAGAGATCAAACAAGGTAGAGCAGCATGCGCGTTGAGTAGTGAAGGCTAATAAATCTTTTCTAGTATCGAACAACAACAACAAGATAATATGAATCATATTATTTTAAATAACCAGAATATGCAAATCACTCAAAATATGAATTTACTGGCAATTCACACTATTTGAAATACCACAGTCAAAGAAAATATCTGGCCAGTACGGGGATCGAACCCGCGACCTTGGCGTTATTAGCACCACGCTCTAACCAACTGAGCTAACCGGCCATGCAGTTTATGAGAAAATATGTGTTCAAGAACTTGCGTCATAGAAATCACAGCAGCCAGGTCTCTTCAAAATTAGGATATATCTGCCCATATAAATCTTTAATCGTATTATCGTATAAATATAAACACAATGCAGGTTAATTGGTAACAAAAAAGCCTTCTTTTCTGCAAACTGATAAATACATCAGAAAATTTGATGTATTTCTTAATAATAGGAATCATCTTTAAACGGAGGAAAACGTGAGCTGTAAATCGTCTAAAATGTGATATAGATTAATTCATTCGTTGATGGACTTTTGAGCCACTGACTGATTGCACAAAGTTCACAGCTGCACTTATATTCTCTTACCGCTAGATGTCAGTAGAGCATCTCAACTGAGCTACTACAGGTGCATCTCAATAAATTAGAATGTCGTGGAAAAGTTCATTTATTTCAGTAATTCAACTCAAATTGTGAAACTCGTGTATTAAATAAATTCAATGCACACAGACTGAAGTAGTTGAAGTCTTTGGTTCTTTAAATTGTGATGATTTTGGCTCACATTTAACAAAAACCCACCAATTCACTATCTCAACAAATTAGAATATGGTGACATGCCAATCAGCTAATCAACTCAAAACACCTGCAAATGTTTCCTGAGCCTTCAAAATGGTCTCTCAGTTTGGTTCACTAGGCTACACAATCATGGGGAAGACTGCTGATCTGACAGTTGTCCAGAAGACAATCATTGACACCCTTCACAAGGAGAGTAAGCCACAAACATTAATTGCCAAAGAAGCTGGCTGTTCACAGAGTGCTGTATACAAGCATGTTAACAGAAAGTTGAGTGGAAAGAAAAAAGATGCACAACCAACCGAGAGAACCACAGCCTTATGAGGATTGTCAAGCAAAATCAATTCAAGAATTTGAGTGAACTTCACAAGGAATGGACTGAGGCTGGGGTCAAGGCATCAAGAGCCACCACACACAGACGTGTCAAGGAATTTGGCGACAGTTGTCGTATTCCTCTTGTTAAGCCACTCCTGAACCACAGACAACGTCAGAGGCGTCTTACCTGGGCTAAGGAGAAGAACTGGACTGTTGCCCAGTGGTCCAAAGTCCTCTTTTCAGATGAGAGCAAGTTTTGTATTTCATTTGGAAACCAAGGTCCTAGAGTCTGGAGGAAGGGTGGAGAAGCTCATAGCCCAAGTTGCTTGAAGTCCAGTGTTAAGTTTCCACAGTCTGTGATGATTTGGGGTGCAATGTCATCTGCTGGTGTTGGTCCATTGTGTTTTTTGAAAACCAACGTCACTGCACCCGTTTACCAAGAAATTTTGGAGCACTTCATGCTTCCTTCTGCTGACCAGCTTTTTGAAGATGCTGATTTCATTTTCCAGCAGGATTTGGCACCTGCCCACACTGCCAAAAGCACCAAAAGTTGGTTAAATGACCATGGTGTTGGTGTGCTTGACTGGCCAGCAAACTCACCAGACCTGAACCCCATAGAGAATCTATGGGGTATTGTCAAGAGGAAAATGAGAAACAAGAGACCAAAAAATGCAGATGAGCTGAAGGCCACTGTCAAAGAAACCTGGGCTTCCATACCACCTCAGCAGTGCCACAAACTGATCACCTCCATGCCACGCCGAATTGAGGCAGTAATTAAAGCAAAAGGAGCCCCTACCAAGTATTGAGTACATGTACAGTAAATGAACATACTTTCCAGAAGGCCAACAATTCACTAAAAATGTTTTTTTATTGGTCTTATGAAGTATTCTAATTGGTTGAGATAGTGAATTGGTGGGTTTTTGTTAAATGTGAGCCAAAATCATCACAATTAAAAGAACCAAAAACTTAAACTACTTCAGTCTGTGTGCATTGAATTTATTTAATACACAAGTTTCACAATTTGAGTTAAACTTTTCCATGACATTCTAATTTATCGAGATGCACCTGTA
>NW_015505253.1:1902177-1924896 GCF_001515645.1 Sinocyclocheilus grahami | reverse complement strand
CGCACTGATGCAGTAATTCATGCAAAAGGAGCCCCTACCAAGTATTGAGTACATGTACAGTAAATGAACATACTTTCCAGAAGGCCAACAATTCACTAAAAATGTTTTTTTTATTGGTCTTATGAAGTATTCTAATTTGTTGAGATAGTGAATTGGTGGATTTTTGTTAAATGTGAGCCAAAATCATCACAATTAAAAGAACCAAAGACTTAAACTACTTCAGTCTGTGTGCATTGAATTTATTTAATACACGAGTTTCACAATTTGAGTTGAATTACTGAAATAAATGAACTTTTCCACGACATTCTAATTTATTGAGATGCACCTGTATTTCTCAGTACAAAGCTTGACTATAAAGCTAATATGAAGGTATTTTTTGTTTTAATTTGACATCAGACTTTTGCAGCTGACGTTTTTCAAATAAATAAATTCTGTGAAATTGTAACTTTGTAACTGTAATTAAAACTGTGATCTGTAATTTACACAGAGTACAATAAAAGATCATGCTTTTATTTTATCTCATAGTCTGATGACAAATCATGCAAATACCTAGTTTTAGGTAAACTTTATTTCCATCTAACAATATTCAAAATTCCTTATCATAGGCTACAGTGAAAAGAAGTTATTGCAATGCCACCCAGCATGTTTTTACTAGCTGTGACACTTGCTTAGTGTCTCTGTGAGAAATCAGTCATATCTTTCCATCTAAAATAGTTTTGTATATAAGCTTCTCTGCTTATCTGGATTTACCAAAGTGGATTTTTACTCACGTGACCTGCAAAGCTGACTAAATATGTATATTTATCTTTAGTATATATCACTTTCATTTTCATCTGCAAAGGGAGCATCGTTTAAACAAAAAAAAAACAAGGGAACTTTTATTTTAGTTCTATAAAATATCAGTTTCTATATAGTTTATTCAAGAAGTGTATGGGATTCCAGGGGTTTCCAAAACACCGTCAGTGAAATGCTGGTGTTTATCGTCAACTGGTCTCAGTCACATGCTCCCGTTTCAAGACCACACATCCTGAACGCTCCTCTGATAATATTTGAACTCTGATCATGTTTTTGAGAGTACAAGATGTCTGTGAAGAGCTGGAAAAGAGGAAGTGGCCTGGTGTTGTTGGTTCTGCAGCTGCAAAGCCTGAGCTTCAGGAAACAGCTTGCTGAGTGAAACTACCAACTTACCAAGACAATCAGTTTGTCATGTGCTGTTAAATTTAATATCATGTTCTTGGTCACAATTAATTAGTGCACAATGAATTTAAAAAAAATAAAAACTTCAATCATTTGCTAGAGAATTCGGACTTGCTCAATCTACATATAGGCTACTAACTACAATAAAGTTTTTGAAATGACTTACTTTTTGCCATTACTTTCCTCATCCGTCACACAGAGGCACTTCAAAGAATTCCTGATGGATGAAATCAAGTTTTACCCTACATTTTTTTCCTCATTGAATATCAGTGCGTCACATTAGAGACAGGAGGTCAAAAAAAGGAAGGTCAAAACTTAAAGTGGGCAGAAATGAACATTTCTTACAGAAAGCGAGGGGCTTGTCATTTATTAGATGAGGTGAGACGGAGATAACAAGGTCTCAACATTCAAGATTTATTTTCATTAACAATAAATTATCTTTTTACAAAATGAAATAGGACAATTATTTGGCAACGACTCTTTACCACGTTTGAACATGAGAGGTCTTCATATGAACATGCACACAACGATAAAAACACCAACTCCAGCCGAGCAGCAAGACTCATCTCTCATGGAAGTTACATTCTCTTGGAAAAGATTGTTAAACCGTGTCCAAACCAGATTCAACTAATAAAATGACAAAAGCATCTATTCTTTGTAAATGGATGTTTTTGACCTAAAAAGCTATGGGGGAAAAAATTAAGAAAAAATCTCCTGTGGTTCACAAAAGAAAATATGGTAGGTTTGGAACAGCATGAGGGGGAAAAATTTTTAATTTTGGGGTGAATCTCCCTTAAAGTCAGTTCACACCAGCCATTTTGTTAGAAGCTATTTTTTAGTAATGCAATTGCATCTCATATTTGCTATATTTATATATTTGACATGTACTTATGGACCCAAATCTAAAAAAAAAAATGTATATATATTGTATATAAATTGTTTGTGCATCCAAACAAACAGGTGATTCAAAAATGTGATTAGTTAATATTAAACTTCATTACGGCTCATCATTGAGCATTTTCGCTTTGAGTATGGACAAATGGCTTGTTGCTGGAAAGTTACCATGTTGCATCTGGTTAGGACACGGTTGTTAGACTGGTTTAACAACATTACTCTCTTGTGTGTAGTGTGTTTGTGTAGGAAAACATTGTTTAATGTGTATGTGATTGTTCATACACTTTCATGCAGCACGTGCAAAAAAACGCCTCAGTGTTCTTCATCTGCATTTTTTACCTCCATGTTCCCAAAAACATCGCATTCAAAATGCCATATATGTGCATTTAATTTAACTTTGTTCATTTTCTCTCACTTATTTTCGTTTTGTTCTTCATGTGGATGGGAGGAGGATGAGCTCCATACGGTACAGTACATCCTCTTTGTCCTCAGAGGTTAGTTTAAAAACACAAACCTGTAATGTCAGTAAGGTGTGACCATGCACATTAATACATTCCTTTTCCAGAGAAGCATTACGACTTTACAAAAGTCCTGATATAGCGTTTATTTTCCTTCACCTCATATGCGTCAGAAAAGTGGTCCCCGTGTGTGATTGCAAAAGTTGAAATCCTTCATGCTAACAGCGTGTTAGGACTGTATGGAAGCAGTGATTCAAAAACACAAGTGCTTATAGTGCAAGAGCTCTTCCACGACCCTGTCGAGTCCTCAGTGTGACGCCGGACACGTATTCAATAAAACACTGGACACAGAATGACTATCGGTCCGCCGCGACATCTAGGGGGCGCCGCTTCCGGGTAACCGGGTCAGGAATTAGGAGAACATAGGATGGTTGTGGTGGTTTTGCGATGTCATTTCTTGTTCTTTATCTACAGGTCAGTCCAGGTGGGAGTGTATTGGGGGCTTTTGGCTGGGCGGCGCCCCCTGGAGGCAGCTCTGGACCCCTGTGCTCCTTCCTGAGCCTGCTGGATCCGCTGACACTCTTTAAGGTTCTGAGCCCGAACTTCTGCGCTCTTGATCCTCTCCACCACGCGGATGGGGAACCAGCCTCGCTCGCCGTCATGCAACCTTTCACCCAACATCCAGCCTGAGGGTAAGAGACGGATATGCCAAAAACAGGAAGGATGTGTCACAAAAATAGTAAAACAGAACAGATGGAAGGAAGCAACATAGCGAGAGAGACACGTTTATACAAATGACAGCAGATGATGCAGAAATGAAAGACAAAGACCGGGTCTAGCCAAAAACAGCAAAGTCTGATGAAGTTGCATGGCTTATTGCAAGTCTTTCATTTAAGACAAACACTGTTTGATTTTTTGTCGATGCTTTTGTGATCTCTTACCATCATCGGTACACTCCAGAATGTGCAGAACATCAGCCATTTCTACAGAGAGCTCATCAGGTTCCTGAGAGGAGTACGACTGGATACACTGAACCTGTGCAGAATCTGACATGCACCAGAAAAACAATAAATCATACTGCACACAGATACAAAGAAACTCACTAATTCAAGTCAAGAAAGTAAAATTCAATTAAATTAAATGTATTACATTATTTATTTAATAAATGAATGTAATCAAAACAAAATTATATTATTAGACAATTTAAATAAATATTACAAATTGTATTATATTAATTTTAATAGTATTTGCAATATTTTTTTTTATATGTAACATTTATTTTAATTTTTCAATATTATAATATTGAATTATTTTTACTTACAATATTAAAATAATCTAATATATAACAAATAAACATTATATATTAATTATTATTACATTATTTTATAAAACATATTTTAAAAATACAAAATATTATATTCATTTTCTAATGTTAGAAAATGAAATAAAATAAATATATTATTTTATTATATTATAAAGTAAAATAAATATTTTTCATTACGTTACTTGTCATATTTTAAATACAAATTTATATATATATATATATATATATATATATTTACTATTCGATTATTTTAAATTGTTATAAATAAAATAAGCATTATATGCTATATTACTTACTGTGTAATATTAGAAAAAATATATTAATATTATTTATTGTATATTTATATATTTTTTAAATAAAATGTAATAATAAAATAGTCTTTCATGTCACTTATTTATTGGGACATGAAGAAATAGGACAGTAAAAGATGATAAATAAAGAAGGAACGGGACTGAGAAATGGGACTTTGAATCAATTACAGAGCTAACTAGTATGATGACAGAAATGGAAACTGTGTCATTATGACAAATAGAGATGGGATTTATCTTGTCTGATTCAGACACCAGACGTACCCCATTTTTACATTTAGCAGCTTGAGCTTTTATCCAAACCAATGTGCATTCAAGAGTTTATTTCAAATCAAATGCATGGCATAGAGCCATGCTACATAGGGTGTGCATGCATGCATGTGATGTACCTGGTTGGTGAGTGCTGGTCGAGAGGAATCTTGTACGGCGGTTTGGAGTCAAAGTATATATCCAGCGCAGTTTATCGCTTCTGTAAACATTCATAGAGCCATTAGTGCACAAAGCAAACATGTACTGTAATCTCTGTGATAATGGCTTAGGACTGCATTCTCACATGCTTTCGGTCTTGAGCATGTAGCTGACTTCTCTGTCCTCCTGGTTCTCCAGCAGTTTCAGCACAAACACACAGGCCAGCATCTGACCCTGATCCTCCAGGTCTTCAGTCCTCAGCATGGAGCGACTGCAGGAGTCCAGAACCTGGTACTTCTCTCCACTGAAACACACATATAAAATACATATACAATAAAAAATATTTTAGCAAAAACAATGGAGAGTGAGACTAGTGAGACTAGACTAATAAGTTTGATTGCATCATATAATAATTGCTGTTAATAGTGTTCATCGTCTGTTTTATTACGTCTTAAATTGATTTTTCCGTACATTTCTGCCATATGTACATTAACTGACAGTCACCACTGATAAGCTACCACTAAATATTGTAGAAACTTAATTTGCTGTAAAGTTGCTTTGTATCGTGAAAAGCGCTGTACAAATAAACTTGACTTGACTTGACTAGTGAGTAAATATCAGTCAAGTACATTATTCAGACAACATTTTGCCATATTTCAGCATTCATCTTTCGAAAATCAATATCAACAAATCATTAATGGATAAATCATTTTTTTATTTACGAGTATTTAAAAAAAAAATCCTATTCACACTAAGAACAATAACAATAACTATATTAGTGTCCACACTAACGGACAATATCATTGTTTTGTGTGGATTCTAAAATTAAATACACTTGAACTCATAACAAATTAAAACAAAATTAAATATTTTTATTAGAATTTCTAACAATTAATTAAAATATTATAGTATTTTTAAATGTACTTAAAATTATATATTTAATATGGTTTTATTTATTGTAGTTTTTATTTTACAATATTATAAATAAAATTTATTTTATTTATTATTATAATTATTTCATTTATAATAGCTAGAGTTATATTTATTATTAAACTGAATTTCATCATAGTGATATCAATATTTTTCATATTATTTCTATATTACTTAGTATATAATATTACAAATTAAAAATATTATATAATATATTATTATATCATTTATTTTACAATATGATTGTCCACACCAACAGACGACATCATTGCGTTTATTATAAGCGACAGATGACATTGTGAAGTGCAGCTGATGATGTTACAGACCTGGAGCTGCGTTTGGTGATGAGCAGCAGGTTATTGAACAGGAACAGGTAGATGGGGTGGTAGAGCTTGCGGCTGCGCATGGTCCTGGTGCTCTTGGGCCCGGACATCTGCTGCACCTCACCCTTCTTCAGGAGCCAGCGAGAGTGAGAAATCACCGGCACTGACTGCAAACAAGAGAACGCAACTGCACTTTACAAAGATCAGGGTTGTAAGAGTTTCATTCTGATACTCAAGTAAAGACTTCTTGAAAAGGATAGTTCACACAAAAATGTACTCATATTATAAGCCTCAAAAAAGGAGATATTTAACAGAATGTTCACACTGCTCATTTTTATAGAATGAAAATGCATGGCAATGAATTCAAGGTGTTTTTTTATATTATATATATATATATATATATATACATTAATAAAGCAAATGCCATTGATTCTCATACGTATCATAATTGAATGAGATGCATCAAGTTTGAGTCAACAAATAAGAGCTAGAAACTATTTTTAGCGCACAATGACTTACATTTTATTCTGTTAATCACATATAGCTATTACCGTATTTTCCACAAATATGTTGCATCTGAATAGTTAAACTGGGTCAAGATTTGCATTGTTATGCATTGCTGAGAGAAAAAATGCATTGGTGTATGAGTCACATTTTATTATTACATTCTGAAATACTGGTAAATAAAACAAAACACTTACATTAGAAACACTACACTGAAAAAAAAAATTGGTGTAGGATTTAATTAGAAATCATTTTCACTCAATCGCTACTAAATTTCACAACTACAAAGAAACAGCAAATAACATTGAGTTACTAAAGAAAACGCATTTTATTGTAAAGCATACTGCAATCTTTGTTTTTTGTTTTTTTACACCTTGGAAATGTATTTATTTTATTTACAGTGTATTAACATATTGTATGGCTTTTACAGTCACCAGTCCCTGTTTAATCCCATGTTTGGAAAAGAGCAGCTTTAACGGTCTGCTAAACATCTCCTTCTGCGTTCAACAGAAGAAAGTAAGTCACACGGTTTGGAATGACATAAATAAATGATATTTTTGGGTGAACTGTTCCTTTAAGTACAGTAGAAGAGCGCGTTCGGGGTTATGGCACAACATCTTCAGTCTTTCAGTACCTTCGACTTGAATTCAAGTGTTTTCTCGATGCTAATCAGCTCTTCAGTGCGACTCATCTTCCTCACTCCTTCATTGCATTCCTTCACAATCTGAGAGACACAAACACACACCCACATCTGCATTAATATCCTGACATGTGGGGATTTCCCAGTCACTTCTATTTTAATAAGAGCTAATTATAAGCTCTACACTAACCCACATATACACCCTAACCTTGAAATACAACTTTAGGCATTTTTAGATACAAATTAGACCATTATTAAAGCAGCATATATTGTATATAATGAGCGAGCACATCATGAATTCATCTTCCAAACCATGTTTTTGTCTTATTCCGAATCACTACGGTACACTTATAATAAGTAGGCTACTTCTATTTGGACTATTGTAGCCTGGTCGGGTCGTCACCGCTGCTGAGTAACACATAGCTGCGTGAATCGCCAGAGACATAAACTTAAAGAAGTAGCTCCGGTTGGAATGTTCTTCCGCGGGATGTGTGCAGTTCTGTTTATTAACTGCTAGAGCACCAAAAGTTACATAGTGCAGCTTTAAACCCATTTTTAAACTGATTTCCTTGTAGGACCGTCTCCAGTTCATCAGGTTTTACTATTCCCTCAGAAATGTTGTCATCACAATTAGAAAAACACACTCCCACACACAAGAACAAGGACTAAATTATACTTTTTGAGTTTCACTTCAACTTGGAGTTCAAGTGTCGGCTCTTTGTTTACCAGACGTTTAACAAATCTTTATAAATGAGCAAACTGCAGATGACCTCTGGGACATAAACTTTGCCTTGTGGTCTTCGGAGTCAGTGTTTACTGAGACCCCACTGTAGTGTCTTGATTGTGTTAATAATCGAGCACTAAAAACATTTTGCATCTTCAGCGAATTCATAAAATAGAAAGTATTGTGAAGTCACATACAAAACAACCACACCAAAAACATTTAAAGGCAATCAGTTATCTGTGCACATGATGTATTTCTATTTATTGTATGCTATTTAATGCACTAGTGTTAAATGATGCACTTTTTGTTGTTAAATATTTTCCAAAAGCATATAGTGGTAAATTAATATAGTGGTGATGTATTTCCTGTCAACAACCACAACACGGATACATTTAGGTAAAGTGACTGTTGCCAAAACAACAAATAATTTGCAAAGAAACACACTAATTCAACTCATGACAGATTTAATTAGATTAATATTACATGACTTTATGATATAATTAATAATTATAAATACATATAAATAAAAATATATACATTTAATATATAATTTAATATTTAATAAATATATATATAAATATTTCTAAATAAATATGATATATTTATAAATATTAAAAATTATAAATAAAAGAAACATTCTACATTATCTTATTATTACAGTACTTATTTTACAATATAAATAACAAATATTATATATTGTATTTTATAATATATATAATTTATTATGACATTTTATAACAGTATAAATAAAAGAAATATCATATATTCCATTATTTACTGTGTAATATTAGAAAAAAATATTAGAAATGTAATGGAAGCAGCTTTAATAGAAGGTAGTCAGATACGTTTATATTTTATATTTCGAACCTAGTCATAATTGATGCCGTTTTTGTAGTTAAATATTTTGCAAAAGCATATGGTGGTGAATTAATGTCGCGATGATGTATTTCCTGTTACCAACCACAACACATCTCAACATGGCATTATGATTGTTGCCATAACAGCAAATAATTTGAGTCTAAGGACTTGAATAGCAGTTGAATCACAATTACGTTAATTCCAACATGACGTGAATGCTGCAATAATCGCTTTAAAATGTTTAAAGAAAATTATTAAGAACAAAAGCAGCATTCCACCTCACAGCTGTTAAAGTCAGCGACAAGAGGTGTGGCGCGGTAACTTTGGTAGCAGGAACAACAGTGTAAGACGTGCTTGACAGGTGAAAGTCCAGAGACAATGAGACTTACTAATAACAAGACTCATTACCACACCCTGGAATCAAAACACACACACACACACACACACACACACACACACACTTACCCTTTCCAACTCTTGATGAGCTAATATTGCAGTCTTTTCGCTCTCTGAATTTTCCTCCACCTTCTTCAGAATATTCTGGAACAAAAAAGGAGCAGTTTTGCTAAAGACAGATTTAACTAATTCTAAGATTGGTTTACTCATTCCCTACACAAGTTACTCAAGACTTCTAATTGGCTGACGCTTACCTGAACAAGTAGTTTGAGTCGTGTGATTCGCTGGAAAGGGAGGATGAGGAAGGAGGTAAACGAGAGGCCCTTCACTTTCGGCTGATTCTCCAAAATGGATATATTCTCTCGGAAAATGGCATTTTCTTGTCTGAAAAACACATACAGATATTTATGTACAAGTGTGTTAATGCAAATATAGCCTGTAATTTTAAAACAAAGAGGCAGCGATAGGCAAGCTACACAAAAAGTAGCTAACTAAAATACACACTACTCTATAAAGATAGTTGGATAGTATGCATATATGAGACAAGTAAAGTTACCTATCCAAGCTGCAAACAAGCACATCATCATGATAATAATGCGCAATGCTTGTCCCTTAAACCTTGATTTACTAAAAAGAAGTGACTCAAATCATTCTTTCCCGATTCACTGAAAAGAACGGATTCAAAAGATTCTTGAATCAGATTCTAAACAGCCGACCGACTATACAGCCAGTACAAACATCTGTACTGCTGAAACAATAATGTTAATTAATGTTACTTTTTTCTACTTGGATGCATTATTCTTTTCGTTTCACACTACTTTTACATCATGTGGTTTGTTGTGGAAAGGTGTGTTCACCTTCTCCTGGCACACAACATTTAATTGCTGTCAGATAAAAATCTGCTTTGCATATTGCTGTTAGATTATAAAATGTCATAATCATAAATCTTGACATGGAGATTAAACCACATTTACAGTCCACAACCAAAAGTAAAACCACAACGGAGTTGGAAATGGTTATGGTTTATGGCACTAACCAGGTGAAACTCAACACAGATCAGATATTCACATACAGATTGTGTACTTTATCTCTCCAAAATAATTTCAATTTCAGTCGGTGTTATGTTCAATGGCCTGAGGCGGAGTGATATGAGCATACTACTTACCGAGTACTGTTTACTGCCTACTAAATTAAAAACAAACCCTCAAGTGTGGCATTTTTTTATTTCATTGTGAATAAAAGAGTCTAAACTTATGGCAGTCCAATCAAATAATGAGTAACTAAAGAGTTTTTTAAAAATTGTTACGTTATTTTCCTTCTGATTCTTTCATCACACATCAAATGGAAGGTCAAGTAGGACACACGTTGCATTGTGGGATACATTATTCTGTGTAGTGTGCTTAATTATTCTGTGTAATTTTGCCAAAATTACTAGATAATTCCTGCATACAGAAACTTTGGATAGTGTGAATAGCATAGTATAACTAGCATTTTAGTATGATATTACATGCATATCCTAAAAATTAACCCAGATTTTTGACAAATATGTGCAGTAGAATGAAGTTTAGCAATGCACAAGAGAAATGAGTTTGGATAGCAGCTTATTCTTCCTTTATGCTGTTTAAAGATAAAAAATAGTTTGAATTGTTATGAATAGAAATATAATTAGTATTCAGCAAGATATTGCCTTTAGGACAACACAATGAACTACTTGAAATGAACTTAAATAGGTCACAAAGCAGGAAGACGGTTTATGAGGTTAGAGTATATCTTTATGAACCTGTGTGTCTTAAAAAAACAACAAAACATGCTTGTTTCTGATGCACAACCCAGCTGTTGTTATGAACGTAATACACACACACTCACAGAGTGGCTTTAACCCTAACATTAAGAGGAATGGAAAGCACTGAAACTCATCAGGCCAATGCGCAGAAAGTCCCAAGAGCTTTTCACGCTCACAAACACGCAAATGAAGGCACCTAAACAAACCCTTACACAACACATCAGAAGCCAGCGAGGACTGAAGCCTCAGGCTAGAATCCAGGCAGACAGCTGGTCTGTGGAGACACTGAACATGCATGCCAGACTGGTCGATTTACACAACAAACGCACACTACTGTCCCTCCCTGTCCTGAAAATACAGGCATTGTACACACCCACAATCAATAACACTCATGCAAAGCTATCGTATGACTTCAGAAGACTTGGAACATGATTTATGTCGCATTAAAACACTTTCACGCAATCAATAATCCAGCTTTTGAGCTGAAAATACAGGCTTGGGACAGCATGAGGGCAAGTATATGGTCACATGATCACTTTAATAAATGTAAAACGTCATGGAATTTCACTAAGCGAAGGAAGCGTGGGAAGACTGCAGGTGACACATTGATGCATTGCTGTTGTTGTTCCTTGCATGAGCCACCAGTCAAGTCAAGTCACTGAGTCACATTTAATTACAGGAGTCATCACGTACAACGTCACACGTTTCGGTTACTTACGACACAAACCAGGAAATACTCTTATATTCTAAAGCTTATACGCACAAAGTCAAAGAAAGCATTTCGGACCAGAATTAATCTGCATGGTAGTTCAGTTGTTCACCAGCCAAATCTAGCTGGTTGACCAAGCAACGCTTTTTAACCAAAGATTAACTGGTAACATTTTACAATAAGGTCTCGTTTGTTAACACCATTTAATGCATGGACTATCATGAACTAACAATGAAAACTATTTTTACAGCATTTATTAACCTTTGTCGATGTTAGTTAATAAAAACGTGAACTTTTCTTTTAAATAATGTATTAGTAACTGTTGAACTTAAAATTAAGAATAATAAATGCTATATAAGTATTGTTCATGTTAACTAATATGCTTAACTAATGTTAACAACTGAAACCTTATTGTAAAGTGTTACAGATTAACTCAATTTTAACTAATAGATATGACCATACTTTCACTAGTTGATTAGTCATAGTACATTAAGACAATTGTTTTTGCATTACAAGCATTAAATATGCACTAATTTTGTAGAAAATTCCAGAATGGCAATTTAAACACTGAATGAAGAAATTTTCAAAATTCTTGTTTTCAACCTTCAGGATAAACATTGCAATAAATTGTATATGTAAGTGCTACTGAAGTGCATGGGTTAAAAAGGGACAAACCCAGCTATTGGATTGTTTTGACCCAATAGCTGGGTTTGTCCCTTTTTAACCCATGCACTTCAGTAGCACTTACATATACAATTTATTGCAATGTTTATCCTGAAGGTTGAAAACAAGAATTTTGAAAATTTCTTCATTCAGTGTTTAAATTGCCATTCTGGAATTTTCTACAAAATTAGTGCATATTTAATGCTTGTAATGCAAAAACAATTGTCTTAATGTACTATGACTAATCAACTAGTGAAAGTATGGTCATATCTATTAGTTAAAATTGAGTTAATCTGTAACACTTTACAATAAGGTTTCAGTTGTTAACATTAGTTAAGCATATTAGTTAACATGAACAATACTTATATAGCATTTATTATTCTTAATTTTAAGTTCAACAGTTACTAATACATTATTTAAAAGAAAAGTTCACGTTTTTATTAACTAACATCGACAAAGGTTAATAAATGCTGTAAAAATAGTTTTCATTGTTAGTTCATGATAGTCCATGCATTAAATGGTGTTAACAAACGAGACCTTATTGTAAAATGTTACCAGTTAATCTTTGGTTAAAAAGCGTTGCTTGGTCAACCAGCTAGATTTGGCTGGTGAACAACTGAACTACCATGCAGATTAATTCTGGTCCGAAATGCTTTCTTTGACTTTGTGCGTATAAGCTTTAGAATATAAGAGTATTTCCTGGTTTGTGTCGTAAGTAACCGAAACGTGTGACGTTGTACGTGATGACTCCTGTAATTAAATGTGACTCAGTGACTTGACTGGTGGCTCATGCAAGGAACAACAACAGCAATGCATCAATGTGTCACCTGCAGTCTTCCCACGCTTCCTTCGCTTAGTGAAATTCCATGACGTTTTACATTTATTAAAGTGATCATGTGACCATATACTTGCCCTCATGCTGTCCCAAGCCTGTATTTTCAGCTCAAAAGCTGGATTATTGATTGCGTGAAAGTGTTTTAATGCGACATAAATCATGTTCCAAGTCTTCTGAAGTCATACGATAGCTTTGCATGAGTGTTATTGATTGTGGGTGTGTACAATGCCTGTATTTTCAGGACAGGGAGGGACAGTAGTGTGCGTTTGTTGTGTAAATCGACCAGTCTGGCATGCATGTTCAGTGTCTCCACAGACCAGCTGTCTGCCTGGATTCTAGCCTGAGGCTTCAGTCCTCGCTGGCTTCTGATGTGTTGTGTAAGGGTTTGTTTAGGTGCCTTCATTTGCGTGTTTGTGAGCGTGAAAAGCTCTTGGGACTTTCTGCGCATTGGCCTGATGAGTTTCAGTGCTTTCCATTCCTCTTAATGTTAGGGTTAAAGCCACTCTGTGAGTGTGTGTGTATTACGTTCATAACAACAGCTGGGTTGTGCATCAGAAACAAGCATGTTTTGTTGTTTTTTTAAGACACACAGGTTCATAAAGATATACTCTAACCTCATAAACCGTCTTCCTGCTTTGTGACCTATTTAAGTTCATTTCAAGTAGTTCATTGTGTTGTCCTAAAGGCAATATCTTGCTGAATACTAATTATATTTCTATTCATAACAATTCAAACTATTTTTTATCTTTAAACAGCATAAAGGAAGAATAAGCTGCTATCCAAACTCATTTCTCTTGTGCATTGCTAAACTTCATTCTACTGCACATATTTGTCAAAAATCTGGGTTAATTTTTAGGATATGCATGTAATATCATACTAAAATGCTAGTTATACTATGCTATTCACACTATCCAAAGTTTCTGTATGCAGGAATTATCTAGTAATTTTGGCAAAATTACACAGAATAATTAAGCACACTACACAGAATAATGTATCCCACAATGCAACGTGTGTCCTACTTGACCTTCCATTTGATGTGTGATGAAAGAATCAGAAGGAAAATAACGTAACAATTTTTAAAAAACTCTTTAGTTACTCATTATTTGATTGGACTGCCATAAGTTTAGACTCTTTTATTCACAATGAAATAAAAAAATGCCACACTTGAGGGTTTGTTTTTAATTTAGTAGGCAGTAAACAGTACTCGGTAAGTAGTATGCTCATATCACTCCGCCTCAGGCCATTGAACATAACACCGACTGAAATTGAAATTATTTTGGAGAGATAAAGTACACAATCTGTATGTGAATATCTGATCTGTGTTGAGTTTCACCTGGTTAGTGCCATAAACCATAACCATTTCCAACTCCGTTGTGGTTTTACTTTTGGTTGTGGACTGTAAATGTGGTTTAATCTCCATGTCAAGATTTATGATTATGACATTTTATAATCTAACAGCAATATGCAAAGCAGATTTTTATCTGACAGCAATTAAATGTTGTGTGCCAGGAGAAGGTGAACACACCTTTCCACAACAAACCACATGATGTAAAAGTAGTGTGAAACGAAAAGAATAATGCATCCAAGTAGAAAAAAGTAACATTAATTAACATTATTGTTTCAGCAGTACAGATGTTTGTACTGGCTGTATAGTCGGTCGGCTGTTTAGAATCTGATTCAAGAATCTTTTGAATCCGTTCTTTTCAGTGAATCGGGAAAGAATGATTTGAGTCACTTCTTTTTAGTAAATCAAGGTTTAAGGGACAAGCATTGCGCATTATTATCATGATGATGTGCTTGTTTGCAGCTTGGATAGGTAACTTTACTTGTCTCATATATGCATACTATCCAACTATCTTTATAGAGTAGTGTGTATTTTAGTTAGCTACTTTTTGTGTAGCTTGCCTATCGCTGCCTCTTTGTTTTAAAATTACAGGCTATATTTGCATTAACACACTTGTACATAAATATCTGTATGTGTTTTTCAGACAAGAAAATGCCATTTTCCGAGAGAATATATCCATTTTGGAGAATCAGCCGAAAGTGAAGGGCCTCTCGTTTACCTCCTTCCTCATCCTCCCTTTCCAGCGAATCACACGACTCAAACTACTTGTTCAGGTAAGCGTCAGCCAATTAGAAGTCTTGAGTAACTTGTGTAGGGAATGAGTAAACCAATCTTAGAATTAGTTAAATCTGTCTTTAGCAAAACTGCTCCTTTTTTGTTCCAGAATATTCTGAAGAAGGTGGAGGAAAATTCAGAGAGCGAAAAGACTGCAATATTAGCTCATCAAGAGTTGGAAAGGGTAAGTGTGTGTGTGTGTGTGTGTGTGTGTGTGTGTGTGTTTTGATTCCAGGGTGTGGTAATGAGTCTTGTTATTAGTAAGTCTCATTGTCTCTGGACTTTCACCTGTCAAGCACGTCTTACACTGTTGTTCCTGCTACCAAAGTTACCGCGCCACACCTCTTGTCGCTGACTTTAACAGCTGTGAGGTGGAATGCTGCTTTTGTTCTTAATAATTTTCTTTAAACATTTTAAAGCGATTATTGCAGCATTCACGTCATGTTGGAATTAACGTAATTGTGATTCAACTGCTATTCAAGTCCTTAGACTCAAATTATTTGCTGTTATGGCAACAATCATAATGCCATGTTGAGATGTGTTGTGTTTTTTTATATTATATATATATATATATATATACATTAATAAAGCAAATGCCATTGATTCTCATACGTATCATAATTGAATGAGATGCATCAAGTTTGAGTCAACAAATAAGAGCTAGAAACTATTTTTAGCGCACAATGACTTACATTTTATTCTGTTAATCACATATAGCTATTACCGTATTTTCCACAAATATGTTGCATCTGAATAGTTAAACTGGGTCAAGATTTGCATTGTTATGCATTGCTGAGAGAAAAAATGCATTGGTGTATGAGTCACATTTTATTATTACATTCTGAAATACTGGTAAATAAAACAAAACACTTACATTAGAAACACTACACTGAAAAAAAAAATTGGTGTAGGATTTAATTAGAAATCATTTTCACTCAATCGCTACTAAATTTCACAACTACAAAGAAACAGCAAATAACATTGAGTTACTAAAGAAAACGCATTTTATTGTAAAGCATACTGCAATCTTTGTTTTTAGTTTTTTTACACCTTGGAAATGTATTTATTTTATTTACAGTGTATTAACATATTGTATGGCTTTTACAGTCACCAGTCCCTGTTTAATCCCATGTTTGGAAAAGAGCAGCTTTAACGGTCTGCTAAACATCTCCTTCTGCGTTCAACAGAAGAAAGTAAGTCACACGGTTTGGAATGACATAAATAAATGATATTTTTGGGTGAACTGTTCCTTTAAGTACAGTAGAAGAGCGCGTTCGGGGTTATGGCACAACATCTTCAGTCTTTCAGTACCTTCGACTTGAATTCAAGTGTTTTCTCGATGCTAATCAGCTCTTCAGTGCGACTCATCTTCCTCACTCCTTCATTGCATTCCTTCACAATCTGAGAGACACAAACACACACCCACATCTGCATTAATATCCTGACATGTGGGGATTTCCCAGTCACTTCTATTTTAATAAGAGCTAATTATAAGCTCTACACTAACCCACATATACACCCTAACCTTGAAATACAACTTTAGGCATTTTTAGATACAAATTAGACCATTATTAAAGCAGCATATATTGTATATAATGAGCGAGCACATCATGAATTCATCTTCCAAACCATGTTTTTGTCTTATTCCGAATCACTACGGTACACTTATAATAAGTAGGCTACTTCTATTTGGACTATTGTAGCCTGGTCGGGTCGTCACCGCTGCTGAGTAACACATAGCTGCGTGAATCGCCAGAGACATAAACTTAAAGAAGTAGCTCCGGTTGGAATGTTCTTCCGCGGGATGTGTGCAGTTCTGTTTATTAACTGCTAGAGCACCAAAAGTTACATAGTGCAGCTTTAAACCCATTTTTAAACTGATTTCCTTGTAGGACCGTCTCCAGTTCATCAGGTTTTACTATTCCCTCAGAAATGTTGTCATCACAATTAGAAAAACACACTCCCACACACAAGAACAAGGACTAAATTATACTTTTTGAGTTTCACTTCAACTTGGAGTTCAAGTGTCGGCTCTTTGTTTACCAGACGTTTAACAAATCTTTATAAATGAGCAAACTGCAGATGACCTCTGGGACATAAACTTTGCCTTGTGGTCTTCGGAGTCAGTGTTTACTGAGACCCCACTGTAGTGTCTTGATTGTGTTAATAATCGAGCACTAAAAACATTTTGCATCTTCAGCGAATTCATAAAATAGAAAGTATTGTGAAGTCACATACAAAACAACCACACCAAAAACATTTAAAGGCAATCAGTTATCTGTGCACATGATGTATTTCTATTTATTGTATGCTATTTAATGCACTAGTGTTAAATGATGCACTTTTTGTTGTTAAATATTTTCCAAAAGCATATAGTGGTAAATTAATATAGTGGTGATGTATTTCCTGTCAACAACCACAACACGGATACATTTAGGTAAAGTGACTGTTGCCAAAACAACAAATAATTTGCAAAGAAACACACTAATTCAACTCATGACAGATTTAATTAGATTAATATTACATGACTTTATGATATAATTAATAATTATAAATACATATAAATAAAAAGATATACATTTAATATATAATTTAATATTTAATAAATATATATATAAATATTTCTAAATAAATATGATATATTTATAAATATTAAAAATTATAAATAAAAGAAACATTCTACATTATCTTATTATTACAGTACTTATTTTACAATATAAATAACAAATATTATATATTGTATTTTATAATATATATAATTTATTATGACATTTTATAACAGTATAAATAAAAGAAATATCATATATTCCATTATTTACTGTGTAATATTAGAAAAAAATATTAGAAATGTAATGGAAGCAGCTTTAATAGAAGGTAGTCAGATACGTTTATATTTTATATTTCGAACCTAGTCATAATTGATGCCGTTTTTGTAGTTAAATATTTTGCAAAAGCATATGGTGGTGAATTAATGTCGCGATGATGTATTTCCTGTTACCAACCACAACACATCTCAACATGGCATTATGATTGTTGCCATAACAGCAAATAATTTGAGTCTAAGGACTTGAATAGCAGTTGAATCACAATTACGTTAATTCCAACATGACGTGAATGCTGCAATAATCGCTTTAAAATGTTTAAAGAAAATTATTAAGAACAAAAGCAGCATTCCACCTCACAGCTGTTAAAGTCAGCGACAAGAGGTGTGGCGCGGTAACTTTGGTAGCAGGAACAACAGTGTAAGACGTGCTTGACAGGTGAAAGTCCAGAGACAATGAGACTTACTAATAACAAGACTCATTACCACACCCTGGAATCAAAACACACACACACACACACACACACACACACACACACTTACCCTTTCCAACTCTTGATGAGCTAATATTGCAGTCTTTTCGCTCTCTGAATTTTCCTCCACCTTCTTCAGAATATTCTGGAACAAAAAAGGAGCAGTTTTGCTAAAGACAGATTTAACTAATTCTAAGATTGGTTTACTCATTCCCTACACAAGTTACTCAAGACTTCTAATTGGCTGACGCTTACCTGAACAAGTAGTTTGAGTCGTGTGATTCGCTGGAAAGGGAGGATGAGGAAGGAGGTAAACGAGAGGCCCTTCACTTTCGGCTGATTCTCCAAAATGGATATATTCTCTCGGAAAATGGCATTTTCTTGTCTGAAAAACACATACAGATATTTATGTACAAGTGTGTTAATGCAAATATAGCCTGTAATTTTAAAACAAAGAGGCAGCGATAGGCAAGCTACACAAAAAGTAGCTAACTAAAATACACACTACTCTATAAAGATAGTTGGATAGTATGCATATATGAGACAAGTAAAGTTACCTATCCAAGCTGCAAACAAGCACATCATCATGATAATAATGCGCAATGCTTGTCCCTTAAACCTTGATTTACTAAAAAGAAGTGACTCAAATCATTCTTTCCCGATTCACTGAAAAGAACGGATTCAAAAGATTCTTGAATCAGATTCTAAACAGCCGACCGACTATACAGCCAGTACAAACATCTGTACTGCTGAAACAATAATGTTAATTAATGTTACTTTTTTCTACTTGGATGCATTATTCTTTTCGTTTCACACTACTTTTACATCATGTGGTTTGTTGTGGAAAGGTGTGTTCACCTTCTCCTGGCACACAACATTTAATTGCTGTCAGATAAAAATCTGCTTTGCATATTGCTGTTAGATTATAAAATGTCATAATCATAAATCTTGACATGGAGATTAAACCACATTTACAGTCCACAACCAAAAGTAAAACCACAACGGAGTTGGAAATGGTTATGGTTTATGGCACTAACCAGGTGAAACTCAACACAGATCAGATATTCACATACAGATTGTGTACTTTATCTCTCCAAAATAATTTCAATTTCAGTCGGTGTTATGTTCAATGGCCTGAGGCGGAGTGATATGAGCATACTACTTACCGAGTACTGTTTACTGCCTACTAAATTAAAAACAAACCCTCAAGTGTGGCATTTTTTTATTTCATTGTGAATAAAAGAGTCTAAACTTATGGCAGTCCAATCAAATAATGAGTAACTAAAGAGTTTTTTAAAAATTGTTACGTTATTTTCCTTCTGATTCTTTCATCACACATCAAATGGAAGGTCAAGTAGGACACACGTTGCATTGTGGGATACATTATTCTGTGTAGTGTGCTTAATTATTCTGTGTAATTTTGCCAAAATTACTAGATAATTCCTGCATACAGAAACTTTGGATAGTGTGAATAGCATAGTATAACTAGCATTTTAGTATGATATTACATGCATATCCTAAAAATTAACCCAGATTTTTGACAAATATGTGCAGTAGAATGAAGTTTAGCAATGCACAAGAGAAATGAGTTTGGATAGCAGCTTATTCTTCCTTTATGCTGTTTAAAGATAAAAAATAGTTTGAATTGTTATGAATAGAAATATAATTAGTATTCAGCAAGATATTGCCTTTAGGACAACACAATGAACTACTTGAAATGAACTTAAATAGGTCACAAAGCAGGAAGACGGTTTATGAGGTTAGAGTATATCTTTATGAACCTGTGTGTCTTAAAAAAACAACAAAACATGCTTGTTTCTGATGCACAACCCAGCTGTTGTTATGAACGTAATACACACACACTCACAGAGTGGCTTTAACCCTAACATTAAGAGGAATGGAAAGCACTGAAACTCATCAGGCCAATGCGCAGAAAGTCCCAAGAGCTTTTCACGCTCACAAACACGCAAATGAAGGCACCTAAACAAACCCTTACACAACACATCAGAAGCCAGCGAGGACTGAAGCCTCAGGCTAGAATCCAGGCAGACAGCTGGTCTGTGGAGACACTGAACATGCATGCCAGACTGGTCGATTTACACAACAAACGCACACTACTGTCCCTCCCTGTCCTGAAAATACAGGCATTGTACACACCCACAATCAATAACACTCATGCAAAGCTATCGTATGACTTCAGAAGACTTGGAACATGATTTATGTCGCATTAAAACACTTTCACGCAATCAATAATCCAGCTTTTGAGCTGAAAATACAGGCTTGGGACAGCATGAGGGCAAGTATATGGTCACATGATCACTTTAATAAATGTAAAACGTCATGGAATTTCACTAAGCGAAGGAAGCGTGGGAAGACTGCAGGTGACACATTGATGCATTGCTGTTGTTGTTCCTTGCATGAGCCACCAGTCAAGTCACTGAGTCACATTTAATTACAGGAGTCATCACGTACAACGTCACACGTTTCGGTTACTTACGACACAAACAAGGAAATACTCTTATATTCTAAAGCTTATACGCACAAAGTCAAAGAAAGCATTTCGGACCAGAATTAATCTGCATGGTAGTTCAGTTGTTCACCAGCCAAATCTAGCTGGTTGACCAAGCAACGCTTTTTAACCAAAGATTAACTGGTAACATTTTACAATAAGGTCTCGTTTGTTAACACCATTTAATGCATGGACTATCATGAACTAACAATGAAAACTATTTTTACAGCATTTATTAACCTTTGTCGATGTTAGTTAATAAAAACGTGAACTTTTCTTTTAAATAATGTATTAGTAACTGTTGAACTTAAAATTAAGAATAATAAATGCTATATAAGTATTGTTCATGTTAACTAATATGCTTAACTAATGTTAACAACTGAAACCTTATTGTAAAGTGTTACAGATTAACTCAATTTTAACTAATAGATATGACCATACTTTCACTAGTTGATTAGTCATAGTACATTAAGACAATTGTTTTTGCATTACAAGCATTAAATATGCACTAATTTTGTAGAAAATTCCAGAATGGCAATTTAAACACTGAATGAAGAAATTTTCAAAATTCTTGTTTTCAACCTTCAGGATAAACATTGCAATAAATTGTATATGTAAGTGCTACTGAAGTGCATGGGTTAAAAAGGGACAAACCCAGCTATTGGATTGTTTTGACCCAATAGCTGGGTTTGTCCCTTTTTAACCCAGCATTTTTTAGAGTGTATGTAAGCAAAATAGCCCAAAATCTCAAAATAGGTAAAAGGTAAGAAATGTTCTTACAGTATCCGTCGGTAGTTCTTCTCCTGGTACGCCTGGTTGATGACGTAGCTGATGAAGACTTGGAAGTGGTTAACAGCGTGAAAATGAACGATGTCGCACACGTCTGAGATCAGGATGGACTCTTCGATCCTGTGCTCCAGATCCATGAGGAACCTGAGGAAAATATGAGGTCATCGCCGTTAGACATCAAGAGTATGGCTGTGTGACATTTTGTATATGCAATTAAGACACGTAGTTCAATGGCATTGGGGAAAGTACATACTGTTTACATTTGCATGTACTGTAAGTGTTAGCATCTAGTTAAATATATGCACATTAAACAAAATAAACCGAAAAAGCTTGCATGGGCAATAACTTCGAAGATCCACTAGCTTTAGTATACATCTAGCCAATTTTGTTTAGTGCCACTAGTGATGCAGAAACTAAACATTTCTCTTTCCAGAAACTTTAGCTTGAGCTCATTAGCTTAGCTGTGCACCAACAATACAAACACATCTTATGTAAGAAAGAAACTCAAATCAATCTTGTAATCCAATGTTCTTCACTGTTCGAGAGCAGGTTTGGAAGGGCCGAGCTCCTCCTGACTCATGCGCATGAATCATAGCATTAGTGGGTGGATTTGCATGCTATAAAGCTACTGACTGGAATCAAATCACACCAACACTTTAATTTTAGCCTGTGGGCAATAATGGGTATCAGGGTGAAGGGAAGGAAGTTTCACTTCTGAAATATGATTGAAGCAAGATTATGTGAAGTTTATTAAATGTTATGTGAGACAAAGTTTAACGTTTAAACGACATTAAAAAAATTAGAAGACAAATTATTGGATTAGTAAAAGGCAGATGACATAATATGTGACTACACATAGAAAAAGCAACTATTTAAAAAAATTTTTTATTTAAAATATAAATGAGTAAACTAATAAATAATAATTAATTAATAATAAATATATTACTAATATTTAAAATAGATATATTTTAGAAAATATTATAAAATAAATTTTCTCCTGGCGATATTTTTTTATATATGTAAATTTCATTTTTAAAATGCATCTTGGATATAT
>NW_015505253.1:1896172-1902154 GCF_001515645.1 Sinocyclocheilus grahami | reverse complement strand
TATATATATATATATATATATATATATATATATATATATATATATATATATATAATTATTATTGTGACAAATATTATGAATATTTTTTCCATATTTCTTTTGATATATGTTGATTATTTATATAAAATGTATCTTTACAATATATTTTGAACATGTTTTTTTATTTAAAAGTATATAAATTGATACAAATGTAAAAAAAATATATTGATACCTTTTTAGAAAATATTAAGAATATTTTTTTCTCATTTCTACTGATATATTTGGCTGTGTTGTATATTTATATAAAATTAATTTAAAAATATATATTTTGGACATATTTTGATTTACGTTATTAAATATATTCAAAACATATATTTAAGAAATTAACATATTTTCCTAATTTCAATGAATATGTCTTAAGCTGTTTTTTGTGGTATGTTTATATAAAATATTATAGAAAATGTATATTTGGACATATTTTGATTTAAAATGAATCCCAAAATATATTAACATATGAATGTATATTCTTGATTCCTCCTGATATATTTTTGACAGCATTTTGTATATTTTAACATAAAATACATCATATTTTGCTTTATGGGAACTAATAATGCTAATGCTGCCACTCAAACTTTTATCATGAGAAAATTCACTGTGGTCTAGGCAAATGTTGCTAAACATATTTGCCCTGTTGGCCGCATAGGTTGCCCCACAAACACACACCTCTCGCTTGCCTTCATGATGTCCTCAATGTTGGAGAACAGGAAGTGCATGTCAGACTGACTCAAGGTGTTGACAAGCACAGGGTTTTTTAGAAAGTGGGTCTCCAGCAGCTCCAGGCTTTTGTAGTATGACGCCTCAGAGGTCACCAGTTCAAACATGGCCTACAGAAAGAGACAGAGACACATTCAGATAACATGCACTGCTATTGCTGAGTGTTTTTGCTGTTAGCACATACCGTTCAAAAGTTTATACTCTAGTCGATTCAAAGCATGTGTCTCACCTCCTGCAGTATGGTCTCCTTTGGCTCTAGTGTCTTCAGTAGTCCACTGTCTTTCACAGCCTCCAGGTTTTGCCAGAGGCTCAGTGAATGCATGCTGTTCCTCAGCTGCAGCTGCAATGCAGGCGCAGCCGTGACCCCTGACCCTGCAGTCGGAAGCCCATCCCTCTGTCGACGCTGCTCGATCTCCTGCTGCTTAGAGGTGTCACGGTACTCTTGATACAAAACATCTGGACACAAACACAATTAACAGCACAGAATGATGATTCGGAAGGACACTATTTTCACACATTTAGATATTTTAGCACAGGGGTGCCCAAACTCGGTCCTGGAGGGCTGGTGTCCTGCAGAGTTTAGCTCCAACCCCAATTAAACACACCTGAAGCAGCTAATCAAGCTCTTATAGGCATACTAGAAACTTACCAACAGGTGTGTTGAGCCAAGCTGGAGCTAAACTCTGCAGGACACCGGCCCTCAAGGACCAAGTTTGGGCACCCCTGTTTTAGCACATATGACAGTATAGACGTTAAAAGCGTACTATAGTAAATGCATGTTTCTCCTTCACGTTTCTAAACATCCAATATGGCAGCATTAGCCTCTTACGAATTGACTGAGTTCAATGTAAGTTATATATATATATATATATATATATATATATATATATATATATATATATATATATATATATATATATATATATATATAAACATGTATTAATATTTTAAATCAGCTTTTGTTTTATATACATGTAATCTCAGTTTTCATTTTTATTTTTTATTAGTTTCTTAAGGCTATGTTCACACTGCAGGCAAATGTGGCTCAAATCTGTTTTTTTTTTTTTTTTTTTTTTTTTTTTTTTTTTTTTTTTTTTTTGCTCACATGTGACTCAGATCTGTTTTTGTCATGACAGTGTGAACAGCACAAACCTCATGGAATCTGATCTTTTCAATTCCGATTTGTGCCACTTCTATATATGGTACTAAATCCGATCCCGATCCATGTCAGATGTTTTGCAATGCGACCGCAGTGTGAGCGGTCATGTCGGATTTAATGCGGCTTTTACGTCACTCTAGATCGACATTCATCATAATTCCGCTGACTGGAGACACTTCAAAGATTTTACATACCCAAAGTTATCAAGACAGTAGCGAAAGGTAATCAGTGGAAGTGTGATGTGTCAGAACTCATGTGTAGCTATTACAGTGACAACTCTACAAGCAAAACATGAGGGCTCGTATCATAAACGTTTCAAAACTCTGCTTTCTTTTATCACATCCTTGTCTTTATTTTTTCATATTGCCCGTGCATAATTTTGCTGGATTGGAGAATTTAACTTTTTCAACTTCGTGGGTTGACACGACCCCACTAACGCGATATTTACCTCCATGAACATGATTGGAACGGAATTGAGCACTAAGGCTTGCAGTGTGAACGTAGTTATTTTTTTAAAGGGGTCATATGATGCGATTTCAAGTTTTCCTTTCTCTTTGGAGTGTTACAAGCTGATTGTGCATAGATAAGATCCCTGAAGTTGCAAAGACTAAAGTCTCAAAACCAAAGAGATATTCTTTATCAAAGTTAAGACTCTGCCACGCCCCCCTAAAACAGCTCGTTCTAACACACCCCCACATATCTACCTCACTATGTGGAAATATTTGCATAATGCCACCCAAATGTGCACGCAAAGAAAGAAGGTGTGGTTTCAGTAACCGCAGTTAGTGTTGAAGCAGCATGTCAGGGAGACGCTGTGTGTTTCTAGGAGAAAGCAAAAGCACTTTATTTGGCCTTCCGAAAGTAGATGCATTTAGGAATCTTTAAGATCACTTACAACAGAACAGCAATGCATTTTATGGACGACCGTTTCGTGAACCTAGGAGAGGAGGTAATTCTGACTTTGCTATGACAATCTGGCGCTTCTGGCAGAAGCGTTTGAGAGAGGCGGAGCATAGAGGACCTACAATAATGTACAGTATTTGAAAATGTGTTTTTTGAACTTTAAAGCATGTCAACATATTCTGTTACACCAAATACACAAAATAATGATCTTTAAAAAAGCATCATATGACCCCTTTAAATATAGGCTACACTGCCAGTCAAAAGTTTTTGGACAGTAAGATTTTTTATGTTTTTTTTAATAATTCTCTTCTGCTCACCAAGCCTGCTTTTTTTATCCAAAATAGAAAAACAGTAATATTGTGACATATTTTTACTATTTAAAATAACTGCTTTCTATTTGAATATATTTTAATATATTGTCCTGTGATGACAATGCTACATTTTCAGCATCATTACTCCAGTCTTCAGTGTCACACGATCCCTCAGAAATCATTCTAATATGCGGATTTGCTGTTCATGAACCATTTGTTATTATTATTATTATCATCATCAATATTTAAAACAGTTGAGTATATTTTTTTCAGGATTCTTTGGTGAAGAAAGATCCAAAGATCAGCATTTAACTGAAATAAAAAGCTTTTGTAACATTACACACTATACAATTCAAAAGCTTGGAGTCTTTTTATTTATAAAAAAATATTTATTTATAAAAATATATTTATAAATAAATAGCTCAAATCATACTAAAAATGTATTTTCCCGAGTAAACCGAAGGCTGGATATGACTGGATTATTTATCTCATGTGAGTTTTTAATTTTAGCAGTCGAGCATAACTCGGTCAGCAGAAATGCATCTGTCACAACAGCCCTTTGAACCTCTCTGACAAAGTTGTGCAAGTTTACTGCAGGCTCCTCGAGCCCTGAAAACATCAACTGTGTGAGCTGCGGATCAGGACTGACCTCACATTCACTCAGTCTTTCTTTACCTGTCTGAGCGTCTACATGATAACAGCATGTGCAATTGTGCATACTGCATATATGTGTGTCGGCTTCTCAAAAGAGTGACTTTGTACAGAGGAAAGCAGTTGCATAATGTCCTGTCACATTCAACAAGACCTTCAGGTGGGTGTTCAGCACAGTCTCTTATATAAGAGTGTGAGAAGAGAAGAGAAGAGAAGAGAAGAGAAGAGAAGAGAAGAGAAGAGATGAAGAAATGATAATAGATGAAAAGAGGTCAGATGAGTGAGAAGAGACGCTGATAGACTTGGAGAAGAGATTATAAATGTCAAATAACGATAGAATAATGATAGAAATTATAAATAGGTATAGCTAAATTTCCATTCTTATACATATATTATGAATGTGCATTCCTGATTTCTTCTCAAAAAGTTTTGCGTTTTGTATAATTAAATAGAATATATTTTTTAAAATATATTTTGGACATAAATTTCATTTTAAAATAAATTACTGTATCTGTATTTCCAAAACAGATATATTTAACATATAAATATATTGAATTTATGTTATGAGTATATCCTACTGATTGCTCCTAGTGTACATGACTAAAAATAGGCATTTTAACAATTATTATAAAATATATTTCTCATTTCTCATTTTTGGCAGTTTTTATATATTTACATAAAATGTATTTTTAAAATATGTTTGTTACTTACATTTTAATGAAAAATTTATATAAATTATTGAATATATTTAAAATAGATACATTTGAACTTATTAGGAATATATTCCTGATTTCTCTCTCTTTAAATTTTAAAATAAAACACATAATTTTGCTGTACAGGAACTGACGCAGCCACTCAAATGATGAGAAATCAAGGTGATGAGGAAAAAAATGATAATAGACAAGACATGACAACAGATGAGACGAGACAAATAAAATGGATGAGAAGAGAAAAGAAGAGATGAGACATGAGAAGAGATGAGAAACAAGAAAATGGACCAATAAATGCAACAAAATGAGAGGCGATGAGCAAAGAAATGAAAAGAGCATTCAATGGAGAAACAGAAGAAGAAATAAGATGTTGACAGAAGAAGCTACAAAAGAAAGAGGAGGAGAACAGAGGAAGTGGAAATAAGTGAAGAAAATAGAGACTTGGATGCAGATACAGGAGAGAGAGAAATAGATGATGAGGGAAATAGAGATGATATAAAATGATGTTGCGTTGGCGAAGAAAGCGGATAACTCTCTCTTGCTGTTATTCCAGCATATATTTCAAAAGACATCTCCCACACACTCCACCTGCCTTCATCCTACACACACTAACACACACTCGCGTCTCGTACACATCCAGCACATCCATGCTGTAAATTCAACTGCAAATAAAGTTGCCTACACGGTTCAACTTGAGGCACATAAATTAGCATGCATTGTTACAGCACATCGGTCTCCCTCTCTTCCTGCGTGTGTGTTTTGTTCACTCACCGACACTCTTCACAATGTTGAGATTGCGGCAGGAATTCTCTACTGCCATCTTCTGCGGACTGTCACCATTCCTCACCAGCCTGAAAGAGAGAGAAAAAACTAATAATCAGTGACTAGCAGAGATAAGAGGAAATGCGTGTGTGTGTGTATCAAAATGAGAACACGTCAGCCACCCTACAGCTGTTTTAAGTCCTACTTATGTTTCTAAATGAGGGGAATATTGGTACCTCATATTTTAATTCCCATTTAGCTTTATTACATTTTAACCCTGATAGACCTAAATAAGCCAAATCCATCAGCAGAGTCGTGTGAGTACTATTTGAATCATACAGCACATGTGCCCACATGCAAACGACAAAAATGAACATACTGTACAAGCTAATGTAAGTGCATAAATAAGCTATATACATGCAACTGTGCATATATTAAAAATATTGCATGCATATAAATATATATTGAAGCATGGGTAGATAAATGACAATTTAAGCAGTAACAGCAGAGTTTTGCATAATTATTGTTGTACAATTATTGACAGTTTTATGAGATTATATTAATTGAGAGACTATTTTTACTTTTAAAAACTTATTTGTCACACAGCAGGACAGTTTACTGTAAATAAACTGAAAAAATACATATCCATATTTATTTTAAGCTAAAAATGCATAAATGTATGAATATTTAATTATAGCTATATAGATAGATACATTATTTAGGTATATACTGT
>NW_015505253.1:1889792-1896076 GCF_001515645.1 Sinocyclocheilus grahami | reverse complement strand
ATATATATATATATATATATATATATATATATATATATATATATTCAGTTACATATATTTAAAAATAAAATGCAAATACTGTTTATAAATATATAAATGCACACAGTCTATGAATTTATTTAAGTTACACACTAAAAAACTGATAAAAAAAAAATACAAATGAACTTGTCTTCTGTCTGTCTCTCTTACCGGAGTGTGATGTTGTCCGGGTCGGCAGTGGTGTGAATGTCATTGTCCTGCATAGTGCAGGCACTTGTCGTCCGTTCACTCAGCTCTTCCATTTCTTGTCTACGCAGCCAACCTCCCGGTGTCGCCAACGGAGACCGAGAGCGAACTCCTCCCAGCACAGTAATCCCGTTGCTCGGCAACGAGATTCCAGAACGAGAGGGTGGACTGGTAAAGATACATAAATATTGTTAATACTTAAATAATGAGAGCTTTGAAGAAATTCTTAGTCTTCTTTAAAGATCGAATCCCCACTCACAGATATGGTGTCCTCTACAAACACACGCACATAAGTGAGCCCGCATGTTGCTGACCACATGAACACAAACAGAAACAGCCAAGCCCAAACACAGTCACCCACACACCTTCAGTTCTCAACTCTAAACTCTCCCACCCACACACACAGACAAACATCTCTTATCCTGAGAAGATCATAACATACAGTTGAATCATATATCACACCACACAATAACTCACACTCAAACACCATCCACTGACAGACAGACAGACAGACAGACAGACAGACAGATAGATAGATAGATGTGTTTGTGTGCACGTTAACGGAGACCGAGAGCGAACTCCTCCCAGCACAGTAATCCCGTTGCTCGGCAACGAGATTCCAGAACGAGAGGGTGGACTGGTAAAGATACATAAATATTGTTAATACTTAAATAATGAGAGCTTTGAAGAAATTCTTAGTCTTCTTTAAAGATCGAATCCCCACTCACAGATATGGTGTCCTCTACAAACACACGCACATAAGTGAGCCCGCATGTTGCTGACCACATGAACACAAACAGAAACAGCCAAGCCCAAACACAGTCACCCACACACCTTCAGTTCTCAACTCTAAACTCTCCCACCCACACACACAGACAAACATCTCTCATCCTGAGAAGATCATAACATACAGTTGAATCATATATCACACCACACAATAACTCACACTCAAACACCATCCTGAGAAGATCAAGTTGAATAGTTGAATCATATATCACACCACACAATAACTCACACTCAAACACCATCACTGACAGACAGACAGACAGACAGACAGACAGACAGATAGATAGATAGATGTGTTTGTGTGCACTCACTGATGTGTTCTGGGAGAGGGGGGAAGTCGATTCGCTGCAGAGGGGCTGAGTCTATTGCAGGAGGCGGGGCCCACTGCTGGTTTAGGAGAGGAGGTGGGGCCTGATGGAGAGAATGGGAGTGGCTTAGATTAATGAAAAATAATTAAACAGAATAAATGAGTTTGGACACATTTGAGTGGAATAGAGTAACATTGAATTGACCTAAATCCGTCCTTGCATGACAGTCCTAGAGACAGGCACAGTAAGAGACTACAAAAATGTTTTTATAAGAAGGAAAAAAAACATCAGAAGTACATGGTATCAGAGACAAGTAAAACCAATTGTTTGGCCAAAGACTATTGAGATGATGAATCTGACTGCCAGAGAAAGGACTTCATTGCAGGCAAAACAACATAGTGGTCATTCACTTGTTACCACACACACACATCAAACACACACACTCATGTATAAACACAGAGGGCCCATTGTGAATGCTGGCTGCGCTGCCTGAAACTTTGTGGGCACAGGAATGTGTAACTGGGGCCTCAAATGGAACTTTCAGTAACTGTGTCTGTGTGTGCGGCTGCCGAGAAAGTCTGTTCAGTTTCCCCCTGAATTTGTCTCCTCTGCAAATTCTGAAGTCTCACGGACAAAGGACGCATCTGAAATGCTTCATTACCTCCTTACACTGTTTCCCTTTGCTGCTCTCTTGACCAAGCAGCTTTCTGCTCGCTCAGTCTACACGAATGGCACGCGGTCACATGCGGTTATAGTGTGCCATTCGTGTTCCTGGATCGTGAGTTAACTAGGCGTGATCAGGAAGATCGCACAGCATGTTTGTCAAACAACTCCTTAAATAAATATTGATCCATGCGTCAATAAAACTCTGTCGAGCACTTGACAGACTTGTCTAGGAATGCTAAACTTTAACTACTAGGAATTCCACTGATGCTTTATAATATGTTCTGGCCTAATTTTGTATAAAATATATAAATATTTACTATCGTTAATAAAAATATATTTAAAGATATAATTTGAAATTTACTATAATGTCTAGCTAGCTTTTTTGAAATTAAACCAGATGAGCATTTTGTTTTTATGAATATATGCAACTGATTTTGTGTCATGGGCATCTACTTCTTCACACAGCAGATCCCAGTTCCTACATTTAGTCTTTGAGAGAATGAGCACTTGATCTGAGGTTTAAACCACACCTGACTGACTAACCAACATCACGGCTGTGAGTTCAAACTGAGGTCAGCTCAAAGAAAAACTCCTAAAATACAGATTAAAAGACAAGGACAGACTAGATCGGGGTCAATTTGTCACACCACAATGTGACACCAAAGTTATTTTATGGTCACACTATACATCGGTTAATAATTTGCTTTAAACCCAGTTTCCAATAGTGTCACCAGATCTGGAGCAGCAATCAACAGTGAATGGGGTTGTTTTCCCAGCGGGCACTGCAATTTGAGAGAACCCTGTAATGATGCATGCAGAGTTCAAAAAGTGTGTGCGCTTTGCATTGTTTGAACAAATCAGCAAAACATATGGTACACCGACTACCTATACATTGCTAGACCAAGAAGTCTAGACAGTTTAGAAAAAATAGTCATGTTATGTAACATTCAGTACTTCAGATGTGATGCATTACTGCATTTTTATATAATATACACTGCCAGTCAAAAGTTGAATACACCTACTCAGTCTTTATTATGACTATTTTCCACATTTTAGAATAATACCAGGTTTCAAAATGAAATTATGCAAATGGTATTATGTTATGACCAAAAAATCTAAACCTTTTTGCACATTCTGGACATTTACTAAATGTTATGAGCTGTATCCTCCTGAGATACATTTTAAACAATATAAATAACATTATAACCATAATTAAGGTCAAATGTTTCAAATGCTATTTTTATATTTTTTCAAATATTTTTGATTTACTGGTAGTTTTATTTATTTACTTTTAATTTTTCTGCATATAGCATATAAAGCCCAACTTGTTTTAGTTGTTGTAGATTTTCCACATAAATAAACAACAACAATGTTGGTCTTTTAAATATTAACCTTTTTTTCCAGAGAGACTTGTTTCCTGGTTAAGGGTAACAACACCGCATAGACTTTGTACAGTAAGACTGGGGGATTACCGTATGTGTACATTGCACTTGCATTAACTTATGAGGCATTACAAAACAAACAGATTTACATTTAACATTAGCAGTGGAGTAAATCCTTTGAAATCCAAAGACACATTCTCACACACACCCTCTGACTCTTCATATTCACACCAAACTGTCAGTGAATAAAAAAAGAAGTGACAAATACCAGAACAGCACATATTCACACAGTTATATTCACTCAGAAACACACACACGCTACAGTCACAGACAACTGCAAAAATCAAACACCAGACCAGAGTGGAGAGCATGACTTATACTAAAAGATGCTGGACTGTGCACTGTATTCTGGGTAATCAAGTCACCCATGTTCTTAAAAATGTAGCAGTGTTTCAAACATGATGAACATACACAATAATCAGTGTAGCGTACTGCTGAATCTAAAGCGTCATATGAAAATAAAAAATAGGCCTAAGTAATCGAGTTTACAGGCTAAATTAAATGTGATGTGATAAACGGCGGTGTATCGCAAAATATTAATAAAACATGTTTATTTTATTGAGTTGTATTCGCAGGATGCACGCAACCCGACATCACATTTTGCATACTATTTTACCTAAATAGAATCCGAGATTAGAAAACAATCTCTGAAAAAAAGTCGGTTCTTTGAACATTGCACAATCAGAATCCGATTCATACCCACAACTAACATAGTCAGATTTGTGAGGATGAACTCTGATGAACCGGATATTTTTAGCGAATCTAAACCCCACTGCTAAGTGATTTAATGTCTTCCTATGAACTGAACATGAACATTTTCTTCTATTTATCTACTCAAAATTAACACCAATTGACACATTGCAAATCCACCATTTAAAAGGGCTATTAGTCAAAAAATAATGATGACTACAAAGCAATTTAAGATAATAATATCATCATGGTAAAGAATTTAGCATTGGCCTTTGCTTTAGATAGCCTAATTAAAAATCAAGTTTATTTGTCTTTGACAAAGTGAAGTAGGTGTGCTTCATAATGGCTTTAAGCAAATATGCAGATACAGAATTCATTTGTTCAGCCATAAAAAAAACAGCTTTCTATGGAAAAACCGGTGAGGCCCTATGCATAATACAATCATTAACCGTGTCACATAAAATGCAAACTATGCTAAAATGCATACTGTTTAGTATGCAACAACTGCTTACCTCATGCCAAGGACTTCACACAGAATTGGGTTTAATGTGTTAATGGGTGATGAAGAAACCAGTGTGTGGTCTGTACACCAAGGATGTATTTTGGAGGCCAAACTACTAAAATATCATGTTGTTTTGCTGGTCAGCTTCAGCAGTTGCTGGTAGATTCCATAAATACAGCATGTGGGCAAAAAACCTCAACTGACAGCCATTCAAAAGCAGCGTATTCTGATGAAATACTTTTTTGAAAGACAAGTCACGGAGATTTCATCAGTGACACATTTTAGATCTATTAGAATTGTGAAACTGACTTGAGGTATCTGTTTACTGTCTAATAGAGTAATGTGGGTTCAAAAATGGAATACCCAAGAAGCAAAGACAGTCACTTCCAAGTTTGTATACTTTCAGGGCTTTGTGTGCTAGCAAAGCAACCACCATTGAGTTTAACAGAACTTCAGTGGTCTCTTGGACTTTATACTGACACCTACTGATGTGGAGGTACCATCACGCAAAAGCAAAGGTCTTCAGTTGAAGCAATACCTTATACTCATCCATTATTAATTTCGCAACCGAAAGCGACTGATAATGAGATGGCCACCAAGATAAAGTGAACAATATTCATGTGATCTCAATGGCGGGCACCATAAAGGAGTTTTTATAGACCACTGATATGACTTATCCAACACATCATCATGAACACTTGCCCGACATGACTATTACTTTCGCTTAAAAACAATTTTTGTGCAACATATGTAGAGATTATGCGAGATTCATTGTGATGTTTACTGAGGTGAGCTGATGAAAGGGATGTCAGTTTCATTGTTTATGAGTTTAAGTCAGTCTGTCATGCCAGTAATAGAGCAGGTCTTTCTAACGCTTTCAAGGGGAACATCACAGTGTCATCTTTGATCCTGACATCTACAGAGCTTAAACTCAACAACAGAGCCACAACTAAGGCTATCGTGCTATTTTATCATTCAAATTCTCCACAATGGTTGATTTGGTCTCAGTAATGCATCTATAAAGATGCTCGTGCTCATAAAAACACGCATACAGGTAATTCTCAGAACAATTAAACACAAACAGTGAACAATTAAACCAGTTTCTCGGGTTTCGACCGCTTTGCAATTTACCGCGGGGCAAAATCATTCGCTCTCTCAGAAAATCTCTACGACTACTGGTTTGCCAAGTCATAATTGTGTAGAAGTCATTTAAATACACTAAAAGTTTTTTTTGGCTCTGATTGGGACCAGGACTTGTTTGACAGTCAGATCTATCACTGCTGTCACTCATCAGTGGCATCAAAATCAAAAGAATCCATTGAACAAACGTCAAACACAGCAAGCATGCCTTAACTTCTTTAAGAAGTAGTACTTAACTTTTGATCATACTATAGTGTAAAACTTTGATTTCAGTTGTGGATTCACCTTCACTCTTAAAAATAAAGGGGGGTTTCACAGCGATGCCATAGGTCAGGGGTGGCGAACATCGGTCCTGGAGAGCCGCAGCCCTGCAGAGTTTTGCTTCAACCCTAATCAAACACACCTGAACAAGCTAATCAAGGTCTAAACAGTTACTAGGAAGCTACAGGCATGTGAGTTTTAATTAGGGTTGGAGCTGAACTCTGCAGGGCTGCGGCTCTCCAGGACCGGAGTTCGCCACCCCTG
>NW_015505253.1:1880267-1889094 GCF_001515645.1 Sinocyclocheilus grahami | reverse complement strand
TCAGGGGTGGCGAACATCGGTCCTGGAGAGCCGCAGCCCTGCAGAGTTTTGCTTCAACCCTAATCAAACACACCTGAACAAGCTAATCAAGGTCTAAACAGTTACTAGGAAGCTACAGGCATGTGAGTTTTAATTAGGGTTGGAGCTGAACTCTGCAGGGCTGCGGCTCTCCAGGACCGGAGTTCGCCACCCCTGCCATAGGTGAACCATCTTTGGTTTCCCCAAAGAGCCCTTCTGTGATAATTCTTAAAATAAGTTAGTGTGAAGAACATTTGAATAATCTAAAGAACCTTTTTCCACTCTAAAGAACCTTGAATGGAAAGGTCAGTGCATGTTCTTCATTCAAAAGAGGGTCCATTTTCAGCTAAGCGAGTCTATACAAACCATAGAAAACCATAGTTTTACAACATACAGGGAACAATAGTGCATTCTATTTAGACCCCATTTACCACATTTGCTAGGTAGCGCTAATACAACAAGCATATCACTTTCAGAAGCATACATTGTGTCTCATAAAGAGTTAGTAGTCAAACAATGAGCAAAGCGTCACTGATTTGAAAACGACAGATGTTACTCCTTTAACAATAAATATGATATTATTTATATACTATTATAGTATTTTTTATTTTCAATAGCTTTTATTTTATATTTTAGTTTTCAATGTAATTTTTGCTTAAGTTGTAGTCATTTTGTTGTGATTTTGTCAACAGTGTATGTGGGGTATTCTAGAGTTGAAATAAAAATATATAGAAATCAATAATAGAATTCTCACTTTCTTGTTTTTCTGAAGACGAAGACAACTTTTTCTTTCTCATTGAACGGTAAAACCGGGAATTCCGTATCGGAGCTCTCCCGGACAATGTCTCGTTGTCATCATCATCATCATCCTCGCTGGGCAGATGGGCCACTGGTGTCTGAGGTTTGGTCTGGACCTCTTGAGGTTTATGTCCCCACATTCGGAACAGGGCTGTCATCGCCATCAGCTATCAGTAACGAGATCCAGCCGTTCATGGAATAATCCCCATCTGACAAGCACAGCAGGAATTCCCATCCAGACTGAATCCAGACGTTCGGGCTCCCAGACACACAATCCCACCACAGTCACTGAGAAGCTATGCACCCTTTCTAGATAATCAACTCTCTCGTTCTTCTTTCACCTCTTACTTTTTCCTCTGCCTGAGGGGCAGGCGTGTTGTTACTGACTAGTTCACTAGGTCTTTCTCTCTCTGAATCCTCTCCTGTCTAGCAAACCTGTCCTTTGGCCCTCTGTGTCAAAGTTCTCCCCCCCTCCCTCTCATTCATTCTTGCCGGCCCAGCCTCCCCGTCTCTCCCGCCCTCTTGTCCTCCTCTGTTTATCGCTTGCCTTACCCTGTTCTCCGCTGAGCACATAACTTCCAGCCCCACGTGTGTATCAAACAGGTAGAGTCAGTCATCTAAAACAGCAGATCTTGTATTTTTAGTTGTCACTTTGCTAATGTGACGTTGACACCTCACCCACGATGTCTCATCAAACAACATCACTCTGACTTCTCCCACACCTTGAAAGCAGCTCTTTACAAAGGCTGCTCAGTCAAAAAAGAGTTTTGAGATTCTGAGTTGTAAATACAACAAGATTACTGGAGTATGTTTTACACAAAAAATGCTATTTCAATATTTTCTACTTCAAAAATTCACGTTGAATTCATTGTGTTACTTGCTGTTTCTTTGTTTGTGAAATTTGGTCTTCATGTTTGTCTTTTTTGTCTTCATTTTCTGTAAAAAAAATTGTAGGTTTAGACTTTTTTAAAAGAATATTACATTTTTTAAATTTAATATATTTTAGTGTTCATTATTATGCATAATTCTAACCAATCTTTAGGTTTATGCTTAAAACGAGTAAAAGCAATTTGACAGAAAAGTGAAAGGAAAGGGTAAGAAAAATAATTGTACACAATTTTAACCAATAAAGAATGCGGAGGTGTTTTTACAGAAAAAAACATATTGAAACAAAAATACTGATCAAAAATTATATTTTGTGAACTCTAAAATATTTTAGTCAGAATTTTAGTATTATTTACTATTTTAGTAATAATATTATTTTCCAGTTTTCATGATCAGTTTCAGGCAGTTATCAGTTAATATTATTAATATTTAGTTTTTAATATTATGTTTGAAATATTTCTAAGATTAATTTTTTTTTACGTCATTTTAGTTACAATTTTAGATAAAGGCAACATTTCTCATTTTCATTTAAGTTTTTTCATCTAATATTTATATTTCGTTTTATTTTATGTCAGCTTTATTTCAATTAATTAAAGTGTTTTTTAATAGCTTTACTTTCAGTCAAAAATAACAACACATTCTTTGTAACACCCTGTTCTCTACAGTCAGCTGACTACTCAGGGTTAAAAAGTTCTCTCTCTCCCGCTTGGCCAAAAGCTCTCTGTCTAATCCCATTGTGCTCCTGCTGATTAACACACACTGACAAGCACACAAAAGCACAGACACACACACACACACACACGCACACACATCAGAATGTGCATGCAACCACAAGCATTTAATGAAAAATGATCCTAAAATTTCCATTGAAGCACATACGTCAAGCACACGCACATGGAATAACATGAATCAAGCACAGATTATTAAATTGGGCAAACCTGAGTCAGACAATTTCTATCACAAAACAGAGAGAAACGCCTCTTACCATTACCATTACCTAGTCAAGCCAAAGATCAGTATTACATTACAAGGAGAAAGAGCATGCATACCTGAGAGAGAAATAAGGATTATTGGACGTCTCTGTGTGTGCGTCTAATCCATCCAGAATTGCTGGATAATGTAAGTTAAGTAAATTTGACTAAACCAATTTTACAGTCTTCTTTTAGCATTATGATTCGGATTTGAGTTTGCATGTTGCCATATATTTTAGATCTGGTATGTCCCCACATAGACAGTTTATGGTGAATGTGTGTGTGTCAGAGTATTCAGGGGGGTGTATAAACAAAGCCTGCTGTCAGTATTGAGTTTTGGGATAGAATGTGGATTCACTGAATCCTCGGATTCCTGAGATTATGTAATGCCAGTGGAAAGAGCGCTGCGTCAACGTGACGGGCGCACCTCGCTCTTATAAACTTCACCTGTGAAGAACAGGTGTGCCGCAGTTGGCTACATGAGAAACTGCCCAGCCTTGTCTAAATGATCATCAGCAGTGAGATCAAAGTCCCTGTGATAGCAGTTTTACCTCTATAATGCTTATTCATTAACTGTGTGAACAAATATTGTTTGTGCTGTTGCCTCATTTTAGTCTATGAAAGTTGCTGATATTTTTATGTTTTAAATGTATGCAAATAAATAATCATTTTAATTATTGTTGTCATAAATAAATAAATAAACAAATAAAGTGGAATCAGAGGGAACAATGGCATTTCAATTGAAGTGTTCCTGGAAAACCAGCTAAAAAGAGCAGTTTAGAAAGGCTGGGAGAATGGCTAAAACCAACACAGGCTGTTTTCTTAAGCATTTTGGTGGTTTTAGGAGTCATTAACAGCGGAACTTGAGGTTTGTCATCATCTAGTGGTGAGATTTGCTTTTTTCTTTACTACTGTAAGCTACTACTGTACATGTGTTTACTGCAAAAAATGCTTTTCATACTTAGATGTTTTGTCTTGTTTCCAGCCAAAATATCTAAAAATTCTTAAATCAAGAAGGATTTTCTAGACAAGTAAAAATTTGTCTTGTTTTCAGAAAAAAAAAAAAATCAAAATTAAGTGACTTTTTGCTTAGAACAAGCAATTTAATCTGCCAATGGGGTAAGCAAAATAATCTTATTTCAAACAGAAAACAAGATTATTTTGCAAAAACTCACTTAATTTTGACTTGTTTGTTCTGAAAACAAGACAATAATTTTTACTTGTCTAAAAAATCCTTCTTGATTTAAAGGGGTCATACGCTGATGTTGCTAAAAAGAACATTATTTGGTGTATTTGGTGTAATGAAATGTGTTTATTTTGTGTTTAAGGTTCAAAAAACACATTATTTTCCACATACTGTACATTATTGTTTCTCCTCTATGCCCCGCCTTTCTGAAACGCGTCGATTTTTACAAAGCTCATCGGTCTGAAAAAGCGAGGTGTGCTCTGATTGGCCAGCTATCCAGTGCGTTGTGATTGGCTGAATACCTCAAGCGTGAGACGGAAATGTTACGCCCCTTACCATATTGTGATGCCTGCGGCAACCACATGTGACGACCCCGGGCTGGACTCCGCTTCGTCCACGGTGAAAGCCGATCCGGTGATCGACAGCGCCAAGTTGAAGTATTTCCTCAGCGACCAGCACGGATCAGCTCTAGGCATGACGAAGCGATATCGTCCTCTTTTGGAAGACCAAACAAAGTGGTTTCGCTTTCACAACGAAACACACAGCGCCTTCACGACATGGCGGTGGCGGCGGCAACAATACTACAGCGAGAATAAAAGTTACGCCTTCTTTCTTTGCGTGAACATTTGGGCGGCGTTATGCAAATCTTCCCACATCGTGACGTAGATATGTTGGGGCGTGTGAGAACCAGCCGTTTTAGGTAGGCGTGGTTGACTCTTAACTTTTATTAAGAATATCTCTTTGGATTTGAGACTTTAGTCTTTGCAACTTTACAGATCTTCTTTATGCACCAAGAGCTTGTAACACTCCAAAGAGAAAGGAAAAATTGAAATCGCATCATATGACCCCTTTAAGAATTTTTTTGATATTTTGGCTGGAAACAAGACAAAAAACATCTAAGTAAGAAAAGCGTTTTTTTTTTGCAGAGTTGCTGCTGTGAGAATAAGATGAATGCTGCTGAAAAAAGGAAGTCAAAATGGTTATTTGGCTTTTAAAGGTGCCGTTTCTCACACTCTGTCTTCAGCCCAGCTAACAAACAAATATATAAGTTATGAAAACGTTATTTCTGAATGTTCTATGAACATCCAAATCGTCCAATCGTTTAAATGTTGAAAAACTTGTTTTTTATTTGGACGTGCAAATTTAACTGCTAAGAGTTTCATAATTGTTTTACAGTTTACATTTAGCTAAAAGCCTGTCTAATAGAAGGTTAAGGTTCTTAACCTCATATAGTGTGAAAGCACGCCTTTATGTGTGAAAAGTTCACTACTTGGTTTTTTATTTGACTAAAGCCCACAAACACCGCGCGTGCTGCAGGGCCTGACGCGCGTGCAGCTGTAGTTTCTCTTTTGTCAGATAAACCTCACCAGTTTCTGTCTGACTGCAGAGTTCAGCGCGTCTGCAGCGGAAACACAAGAAAGAGAACCCACTCCACAGCAGATACAGCACGCGATGCTTCAGCAACGTTTCTCACAACTCATCTCCTGTGAAGACCTACATCTTGCCTTAAAGTGTGGATAGCGGCAGACGACAGCAAAAAAGTATAATTTACTGGCCGTGGGAATGAACTCCAACACAACATGTGAGTATCCACCTGTCTGTTTATTATAACAATTTACTAGGTAACCACACTTTCCGCAAAAATGCAGCGATATCCATGTGCTCGTGACAAAGTCAAGACCATCAATTCAAGATCCGTATCTTTTGGACATATACCTTTTGTTTTATTGATTGAATATCTAGATATAACGTTGTATCAATTAAAATATTGTCACCGTAACAGCTTGTCATAATTCTTGATTTAGGCTACTAAATTCATTCAAAGTGGTAAATGTATAAAAAATCAATTAGGCAGCAATTAAAATGTTCAAATTTGAGTGTTGTTACTATAGAATAAATGAAGAAAAGAAGACGATAACAAAAAGAAAACCCCCCAGGGAGACCACATTTCCATTTGCAGCCTTCAACCTTGATATCAACAGAGAATTTCCAGTGATTGGCGTTTGATCTCAAGTCACCATACAGATTTAACCGACGTTTGTCTTCGTGTTCGGATGGAAAATCATTCATCTTGAATCTCATCGAGAAGATGTATGGCCTATTTATCTGTTTGACCCGCAAGAATTTCTAAATAACATGTATCCTGACCATGTTTCTCAAATACTACATAAATTCAGTATTTTAATAACGATACACGGATGTGGTTAGCTCCAGTCAACGTTATTTGCATGAAGATTTCCATATATTGTTTGTTTTAGATGACACATAAGATATAGGAGCCTCATCTCTACAACTCAGGGCTGGTACTCGGAGCTTAAAGACATGTTTACAACGATAGCTGTTAGCTTCTACACCAAGGCATGATAAAGCTCTGTTAATTATAAGCACTGGCTGCTTAAGTCATGATCTGCCACCCTTAAAATACTAGGTTTTTTTTAAAGGGGTCATATGATGCTTTTTTAAAGATCATTATTTTGTGTATTTGGTGTAGTAGAATATGTTGACATGCTTTAATGTTCGAAAAACACATCATTTTTCAAATACTGTACATTATTGTAGGTCCTCTATGCCCCGCCTCTCTCAAACGCTTCGTTTTCAACAAAGTCCCTCCTTCCGACAAGCGAAGTCTGCTCTGATTGGCCAGCTGACCCAGTGCATTGTGATTGGCCGAACACCGCAAGCACTCGTCGGAAATGTAACGCCCCTTACCATAATCGCGAGCTTCATCTTTCAAAATAAATGTAAAGACAGTAAATTATGTAATTAGTTTTATCATCAGTTCAAGCCCGAAAGGGGAACAGACACAGTGATGATGCAGTACACAAGCCGCGGTTAAGAGAGTCGTGTGACAGACACAGTGATGAAGCTGGTATGTGTTTGTGATGTGACCCCCTCGCTCTCTCTCTCTCGCTCGCTCGCGCACACACACACGATGCGCAAAACTCCACATTTGGACAGTCAATAGCAAATACTTCAACTAATAACAAAGCAGTAGTTCCAGATTGTCATAGCAAAGTCAGAATCACCTCCTCTCCTAGGTTCACGAAACGGTCGTCCATAAAGTGCATTGCTGTTCTGTTGTAAGTGATCTTAAAGATTCCTAAATGCATCTACTTCCGGAAGGCCAAATAAAGTGCTTCTGCTTTCGCCTAGAAACACACAGCGTCTCCCTGACATGGCTGCTTCAACACTAACTGTGGTTACTGAAACCACGCCTTCTTTCTTTGCGTGAACATTTGGGCGGCATTATGCTAATATTTCCACATAGTGAGGTAGATATGTGGGGGCGTGTTAGAACGAGCCGTTTTAGGGGGGTGTGGCAGAGTCTTAACTTTGATAAAGAATATCTCTTTGGTTTTGAGACTTTAGTCTTTGCAACTTCAGGGATCTTATCTACGCACAATCAGCTTGTAACACTCCAAAGAGAAAGGGAAACTTGAAATCGCATCATATGACCCCTTTAAAGTTGGGTTGATTCTGATTGGTTGTCAGTGTTTTTATCATTCAACAGCTGAAAAACAAAATCATCGTTAAAATTATTCCAATGGTATAGTTGATTATTCAGGAGAGACAATGCAGGGAAGATGGAAACAATGTGTTTAGTTTCAGAGTTCTGAAAATGGAACTTCTATTTAAAACCATTTTTTTGTTAAAAAAGCAAGCAGCACATTTCATCAGGCAGGATGTGTTTTCCCCATGAAGCTAGAAAAACCTCAAACCTTTCCCCTATATTGAGAAAATACTGTGTGGGTAGACCGTCCTGAGAGGTTGGTCAGGATAGTTACGGCAAACCTGAGTAAACTAGAACCATGATGTCACTAATGTACATACTAGTGTATACTTTGTTCTTTTTATCACCCCAAAAAACTGGTTTCTGTCTAAATATTAAAGACAGACACTTGTGTTTCAGCTTTTAATGAAGTCAAACCCAAAGAAGTTTGATTATCATGAGAACAATCACCGTATGTTGAAATATAAAACATCATCCCACAGTCATCTTTGTTCATGAAAGCCATTATAATGCTAACTGTAATGAGTACAATGTGGGTCTATAATTAATTCATAAAGTCTGCTCTACAATCAGAGATCTTAAAAACAGCTATATAACATAACATATTAGCTCATCACCGTATGTTGAAATATAAAACATCATCCCACAGTCATCTTTGTTCATGAAAGCCATTATAATGCTAACTGTAATGAGTACAATGTGGGTCTATAATTAATTCATAAAGTCTGCTAGTCTGCTCTACAATCATAGATCTTAAAAACAGCTATATAACATACCATATTAGCTTATATTTAGACAGAATGGGCTGATTTTGGATTCATTTTTAGTGTGTGTTTGTATTAATGTAAATATGACCTGTAGGTCTCTGAGAGTTTACATTGAATATTTAGAGTTTTAGAAATTCATGTCAAACTTTTATTATAAATGTCACCAACCAGTTACAGCACCTTTGTACATTCTCACCTTTTACAAATGTATAGATACTGTTTTCACAAGTGTAAATAGCAATAAATAACATCCTTTTTACACAATAGAAGTACTTTACCATGTTGCAAATGAGTGTCCCACATGTTTTGTTTTAGTACAAGGCCTGCTAGTCTTCCTCTGGGGGAAAAAAAAGATGAAAATTCCATCATCAGATTACTCACCTGTTCCAAACCTGTATGACATTATTCCTGGAACACAAAAGCAGATGTTAGGCAGAATGTTTGTTTGTGCTTCTTTGCATTACAATGGCCATTTTTTGGGAGGATTTAAAAGTACACTTTAAAAAATGCTGGGTTAAATACAACCCAGTGCTGGGTAAAATAGGGACAAACCCAGCAATTGGGTTGTTTTGACCCAGCGGTTGGGTTAAATGTTTAACCCAACCTTCTGGGTAGTAACCCAACCGCTGGGTCAAAACAACACAATTGCTGGGTTTGTCCCTATTTTACCCAGCACTGGGTTGTATTTAAC
>NW_015505253.1:1804435-1874593 GCF_001515645.1 Sinocyclocheilus grahami | reverse complement strand
ATATTTAGACAGAATGGGCTGATTTTGGATTCATTTTTAGTGTGTGTTTGTATTAATGTAAATATGACCTGTAGGTCTCTGAGAGTTTACATTGAATATTTAGAGTTTTAGAAATTCATGTCAAACTTTTATTATAAATGTCACCAACCAGTTACAGCACCTTTGTACATTCTCACCTTTTACAAATGTATAGATACTGTTTTCACAAGTGTAAATAGCAATAAATAACATCCTTTTTACACAATAGAAGTACTTTACCATGTTGCAAATGAGTGTCCCACATGTTTTGTTTTAGTACAAGGCCTGCTAGTCTTCCTCTGGGGGAAAAAAAAGATGAAAATTCCATCATCAGATTACTCACCTGTTCCAAACCTGTATGACATTATTCCTGGAACACAAAAGCAGATGTTAGGCAGAATGTTTGTTTGTGCTTCTTTGCATTACAATGGCCATTTTTTGGGAGGATTTAAAAGTACACTTTAAAAAATGCTGGGTTAAATACAACCCAGTGCTGGGTAAAATAGGGACAAACCCAGCAATTGGGTTGTTTTGACCCAGCGGTTGGGTTAAATGTTTAACCCAACCTTCTGGGTAGTAACCCAACCGCTGGGTCAAAACAACACAATTGCTGGGTTTGTCCCTATTTTACCCAGCACTGGGTTGTATTTAACGCAGCATTTTTTAGAGTGTAGAATGTGAAGCTTATTTTGTATTTTATTAATTTATAAAGTCATTATTTAATTTTTTGAAAACTTCTCCGTTAAAACGTATTATTTAAACCATGAAGTTGTTTAAATCATCAATTGTTTTTAGATTATGAACACTCTTAAAAACACTTAAAAACAAGGGCAGGGTAAATATGGACGCAACACATTTTGGGTTAATTTGACCCAGCAAATTGGGTTATTTAACCCAGCACATTAATGGGTCGATTCATTTTTACTATAATACTAGCTTATTTTTACTCAAGTTCATACATTAATTAATGTTTACAGATTTACTTAAATCCTCTAAACTTTTGTAAAATACTCAACACAACCACTATTTTGCTTTATTTATATAATTTACAGCATAGCGTATTTTAATACGGTAGCCATACATATTGCCTATATTTAAACTTGTTTAACAAACATTAGAAGTAAACATTGAGCATTAAACTAAAGTAATTCAAGCATAATCAGCCAGTTTCTGTTATCCTGTTTCGTCCGTAACAGCGCTGGTGCCCGAGATGGAAACCAGTTCGGTGCGGAACTGCTAACTTCAGAACTTCAGCAGTAAACAGCTTTGAGGACATATTTTAACATCCAAAATCTTTATATTCTGAATAAAATAATTTTTTATGCAAAGCATCTTTTTTTTCTGATTTTATCATAATTGACACGCAACACGAAATGCACTCGTTGTGTCATGGCGATATCATGAGCTTAATATGTGATGTGTGATTGACTGGAAATCACTGAGGTTTGAAGTGGGACATTTCAACTCGAATGTTTCCACTTCTGGTCTAGACTAGAACACTATGCAAGCATTGGGTTGTTGTGTCTGACCCAGGAGCTGGGTAACACATAAACTACCCAAAGACTGGGTTGTTACATTTGACCCAGGAGCTGGCCCAGTTAGCACATGTACGTCAACAAGCTTCATCGGTGTCAGATTTATATACATTCTAAATCACAAACATCCTAAAGATATTTTCTGAATGTCTATTTGATATGATAGATAGTATTGCAGATGAGCACACACTCTAAGAAATACATCTTGCAGATGTAATGCAGACATCAAATAGACATCTCTGTGATGTACCTGCGCAATCGGGGGTAACAAAAAACTACCCAAACAATAAAAAATAAAAAAGGACCCAATAAGCTCAACCCAGCATTTGGATTGAAAATATAACCCTGGATTTTTTTTTTTTTCAGAAGTTGTGAAGTTGTATAGGAGTGCTTTTGTTATTTCTCACACAAAATGCTGCAAATCTTGTACCGTGAAATTGAAATTTGTCAAAAAATTTTTTTTAACTAATCCCAAATCAAATAAATAAATGCATAATACAAATAAAAGAATAATTTAATAGGCTATACAAAATAAACTAAGACTTTGCGTGTGCACTTTCTTAGTGGTTTTTTGTTTTTAAAGAATTATCAGCATGTCCACAAAAAATGCACCTTGTACAGAAAATGCTTTTGAATCAAAAACAGAATGGTCTGACTTTGGCGTTTTGAAAGCAGATGGGTTGATTGAGAAAGTAGATTCACTTTTTGACGCTTATGGAACAGCATTTTAGCTTACCTGTCGAGAAAAACTCAGTGCAAGTTTGCTGTATCGACTGAAACCAAACATTCTATCAAATTCCTCCATCTTGTAAAAACACTGCCAATGTTTACCCTTTTCTTATCCCGTTCCTATTGTATGTCTCTGTGTATCAGCCAGTAAGCTGTGACATAAGAACACATGTTGAAATGAGTGCTGCGCCTGCCTGCGTTGAGGAGATGAATAAAAAATATATATTAAGTTGAATTTAAAACAAAAATTTGCATTAAAATGCAATAGAAAAATTTTTAGGTGTGCGCCAGGGAGTCTTATCAGTGGTGCACAAGATGCGGTGATGACGATGATGTAAGTGCTGTTGTTGCGTTTTAATGTCCAGTTGAAACCATGAGATGCGCCGCTGCTCTGTTTTTCGTTCAAAATATTAGAGAAAAATAGAAGCTCAATGCGGAGAAGATCTTGTTTAGGTTTAAACCCTTTCTGGTTCTCACCCCTCGCAATGTTCTTTTTATTGCGAGTGTGCAAAAATAAAAGTAAACATTTACATTTAGTCATTTAGCAGATGCATTTAGCAACTTTATTTGGTATTATTTCTGGTATTACACTCTCTCCAAACGTTCCGCTGCTCACAAAAGAGTGGGTTGAGCAGTAGCACCAATCAACGAGAGCGATTTTGAATTTAAGAAAGCTGATTGGTCAATAATATGTTGAGGACCAATACATAATCTACAAATCATGCTCCAAATACATAAACCCACAATCTCTCTGTCTCGTATACACGCAGGTAATGCCGGATCTTTAAAAACAAATACCGGAATGCAAAAATCCTAAATCTAACATTTTCCGGAACAGGATAGGATCCGGCTCAAATTAAGCACTGGATATGGCAATTTGGAATTACTATCACTGTTATAATATTTTTCATTTTTGTTTTACCAGTTTTCATAATATGGACAGAGAGAGAGAGTGCATAAGTCTTTGGTATTAACAATTCTGTGTTTTTCTGTCAATATGGGGTGCTGTGTGTACATTAATGAGGAAAAAAAATTTACTTTAATGATTTTAGCAAATGGCTGCAATATAAAAAGGAGTGAAAAATCCTAAGGGTGTCTGAATACTTTCCGTACCCACTGTATATATATAAGAAATACCTATGCGTTCCAGCAACTAGCTTCTCATCTGAGAGGGTTTTTAGTGCCTGTGGGAACATAGTTTCATGCCACAGAGCTTATCTTAAACCAGAGAAAGTTGACAGACTTGTGTTCTTAGCTAAAAACTTGTAAAAAATACTTTCCCCCAGTTGCACAGTGTAAATTGTGAATTGCATGCTTCAAAAAAGTTGACAGAATGCACTTTCAGTTACATATACATGTGTTCATTTAATAAAAAGTAGTAAGTGATCACTTGGTCTAGATTTTTTTTAACTGCTTAAATTCGCACTAAGCATTTTGTATTTACTTTGTAACAATAACTTCTATCTAAATAGTTGTTGTCGTTTTTTTAATGGGGGCAAAAGTCAGCAGGTCGATGCAAATGTCTTGACAAGCCGAGAACAGTTAGGAGGAACAATAGCCTGCTACGGAGCCCACAATAGGACATGGAGATGGATGTAAGATGGAGGGGAAATTATATTACAGTGTTTTTTCGTTCGCTCGCAAAACTTTTTAGGGAAAATGTGCGTTTGCTCGCAAAAGTATTGAATTGGAGTGAATTGCGGGCAATTTGGGACACTTTTGGAAAATGTTATTCACCCCTGTAGTTTTTCTCCGACGTTGTTTTGTTTACATCACGAACGTTTTGCAGAGCGAACACGACTTCTCGATGGAACGCAAACGGGTTCTCCTCACCATCACCATCACCATCACTGTAAAACAATACGTGTCAAATGTTAGTGGAACATGTCCTTGGTTAATATGACAAACTACTACTTTGGTTTATCTTCCAGAACAGCTGTTTGAACTTGAGAACTTATTTCATTCATCCACTAAAATGTTCCTGAGCAGGATAAACGGCAAAGTTGTTATATAGCCTATTTTGTTGAAATGTCCCATTTGAATCTCAAAATTTGCAGTGTGGCATATTGAACCTGTTAGGTAAGTCACATATTGATTATACATATTCATCTTTAATTGCATTTGTATGTACTTGAAATTTAGGCTTATCTCAGTGTATCAGAATATCGCCCAAAATAAATTTTATATTTTGTTGATAATGTATAAAACATGTTTTCGTTTTATGTGCTTATTTATTTTTAGAATGATGGCTAGTGAATCACATTGAAGCTATGCTTCTTTCCACTTCCTGTGTTACCAAAGTGCAAAAACAACCTCTCTCTTTCAATGCGTTATTTTTGGTGACATTTTGCCCTAAGAACACTTCAGAGGAGCTTCTATGTGCATCTGTTGTCAAAGCATGTCAGTCACAACCACAGACATGTACATTTACACAGTGTCTGGTTCCATCTAAATTAGTAATTAATTATGAATGTCTCTGAGGTCATCTGGGGGATGCTGATGCTTAAATATAATATAGGAATGTTGGCTTCGGACAACATGAAGATATTTTAGATGAAAACTAACATATCCTTTTTTTGTCATCATCATTGCTATCACAGATGTTTACAGTTGAGGTGGTTTCTTCATATAAAACAGATACAGTTATGGTTGCAGTGGTTTATACAGTGTTGTGATCAATCTGCCTGTCGTTAAATCTGCCATCATTATTGTCAGATGACAGATTATTTTGTATAGTTGATGTATATGATTTCAAAGCACTTTTTTGTTCTGTCATCTAAAACGTTTAAAATTGACTTCTTTACCACAATAATGAACATAAGAGTTTTTTAATAACATGAAATCATGAATCCGAGTGTCTTTTCTCATGTGTACTAATTGTTGTCGGTTTAGCTATTTTTGATATATTAAAAAGTATACACTTGGTTTATGTTTCAACATTTATGGTTAATTCAAATGTAAATCTGTCTGATCGGTTGCCTTGCACGTGTCATATTTTCATATCGAGTCATGTTTCCTTCTTTTTCTCCCCCCCGACTTCCTGTGTACCATGTGACAAATACTGTAACTAAATAAAGTAAATACAATATAATATGCCTTTCAAATAATGAGCAGCAGTGAAGATTTTATTAAATTTTTAGATAAACTAATGCAAAATAGTTTTTGTTGTCTAGCTGCCACAAATCTAATAATCTTATATAATCCTAATAAACCTGTTTGATGAAAAATGTTTGAAGTCTTAAGCATGACTTAGCTGTTAAGAATTTGTTCAATAAACTGTTTAGATTTTGTATACCGTTTTGGGCCGTAAATGTGTTTAGTTTTTCTGTATTTTTTACAAAATGATTCTGGCAACCACAGCTGCCTAAATTGTTTTGTAAAAACGACAGCATTTTTTTTACAGTGCATGTCGCTCGATACAGCATGATAGAAAGTGTTAGGACACTTTGGACAAAGTAAATATTGGTAGTGTTCAAAACTTATCTGGACACTTTATGAGTATCAAATGTTAGTGGAACATGTCCTTGGTTAATATGACAAACTACTACTTTGGTTTATCTTCCAGAACAGCTGTTTGAACTTGAGAACTTATTTCATTCATCCACTAAAATGTTCCTGAGCAGGATAAACGGCAAAGTTGTTATATAGCCTATTTTGTTGAAATGTCCCATTTGAATCTCAAAATTTGCAGTGTGGCATATTGAACCTGTTAGGTAAGTCACATATTGATTATACATATTCATCTTTAATTGCATTTGTATGTACTTGAAATTTAGGCTTATCTCAGTGTATCAGAATATCGCCCAAAATAAATTTTATATTTTGTTGATAATGTATAAAACATGTTTTCGTTTTATGTGCTTATTTATTTTTAGAATGATGGCTAGTGAATCACATTGAAGCTATGCTTCTTTCCACTTCCTGTGTTACCAAAGTGCAAAAACAACCTCTCTCTTTCAATGCGTTATTTTTGGTGACATTTTGCCCTAAGAACACTTCAGAGGAGCTTCTATGTGCATCTGTTGTCAAAGCATGTCAGTCACAACCACAGACATGTACATTTACACAGTGTCTGGTTCCATCTAAATTAGTAATTAATTATGAATGTCTCTGAGGTCATCTGGGGGATGCTGATGCTTAAATATAATATAGGAATGTTGGCTTCGGACAACATGAAGATATTTTAGATGAAAACTAACATATCCTTTTTTTGTCATCATCATTGCTATCACAGATGTTTACAGTTGAGGTGGTTTCTTCATATAAAACAGATACAGTTATGGTTGCAGTGGTTTATACAGTGTTGTGATCAATCTGCCTGTCGTTAAATCTGCCATCATTATTGTCAGATGACAGATTATTTTGTATAGTTGATGTATATGATTTCAAAGCACTTTTTTGTTCTGTCATCTAAAACGTTTAAAATTGACTTCTTTACCACAATAATGAACATAAGAGTTTTTTAATAACATGAAATCATGAATCCGAGTGTCTTTTCTCATGTGTACTAATTGTTGTCGGTTTAGCTATTTTTGATATACTAAAAAGTATACACTTGGTTTATGTTTCAACATTTATGGTTAATTCAAATGTAAATCTGTCTGATCGGTTGCCTTGCACGTGTCATATTTTCATATCGAGTCATGTTTCCTTCTTTTTCTCCCCCCGACTTCCTGTGTACCATGTGACAAATACTGTAACTAAATAAAGTAAATACAATATAATATGCCTTTCAAATAATGAGCAGCAGTGAAGATTTTATTAAATTTTTAGATAAACTAATGCAAAATAGTTTTTGTTGTCTAGCTGCCACAAATCTAATAATCTTATATAATCCTAATAAACCTGTTTGATGAAAAATGTTTGAAGTCTTAAGCATGACTTAGCTGTTAAGAATTTGTTCAATAAACTGTTTAGATTTTGTAAACGAACACTGCTGATGCATGAAACAGCAGAATTGGAACTATGCCGTTTGGAAGCAGTCTGGTGGCATATTTCATCAGCTATAAAATAACTTCAAAGTATCTTTACATGGATGGATAAGGTCAAAGGTCGGAAACAAATATCTTAAACGAATAGTGCATCCAAAAATGAAAATGTATTTAGAATTACATCTAAGATGTAGATGAGTTTGTTTCTTCATCAGAACAGATTTGGAGAAATGTAGCATTACATCAGTTGCTCACCAATGGATCCTCTGCAGTGAATGGGTGCCGTCAGAATGAGAGTCCAAACAGCTGATAAAAACATCACAATAATCCACACCACTCCAGTCTATTTTCTCCAAAACTCATCTACATCTAAGGGTATTCTTTATTGGGTGAACTATTTCTTTAAGTATTAGTTATTATATTGCTCTCTGCATTTTTGTAGAGTTTACTTACATTAAAAACTATTTTAAATAAATAATAATAAAAAAAAAAACGTAAGAATTTTGGGTTACACTTTATTTTAAGGTGCCCTTGTTACAGTGTAATTTTACATTTAAGTACTGAGTAATATTAATTAATTATATGTACTTACTATATGGTTAGGTTTAGAGTTTGGTTTAGGGTTACTTGCATGAAATTATGCGTAATTTATTGTTATTATAATACATGTCACGTGTAACAAGGACACTTTAAAATAAAGAATTTTGTTATTTACTCACCTTCACATAGTTCCAAACCTGCACAAAGCTCTTTTTCATACCATAACAGTTTATAGTGAGCAATGTCTGTTAAGCTTTAAAAAAAAAATGGTCCAATTTGTGAATTAATAGTTGTTTTTTTAACGACCTACTCACTGACTCAATTTTCCACTAATTTTGTTATTTACTCACCTTCACATAGTTCCAAACCTGCACAAAGCTCTTTTTCATACCATAACAGTTCATAGTGAGCAATGTCTGTTAAGCTTTAAAAAAAAAAGGTCCAATTTGTGAATGAATAGTTGTTTTTTTAACGACCTACTCACTGACTCAATTTTCCACTCACAGTGTTAACTCAAAGTTAACAGTGAATAATTTTTCAGTTTGCTTCTTCTCACATACTGTAAAGCTATCACATGACTTCAAAAGACTATTTTTATAGTGCTTTTTTGTCATTTCTGGATCTCATTTTGCATCATTGCATGGAAAAAGAAAATCTTGTTTCACATTAGAAAGTTGTGTGTTTGGAATGTTCGTTTTTGATTGAACTACTCCATTTGATTGAATTATTTATATCATTTGCTCTCAGACACCCATCTAGAAATGACTATGACTCAGATTTATGCATGATCTAACAATCTAACCTGAAACCTCAGACTGAGCTGAGAGGATGGGCATATCAAACACAAGGGCACAAGATGGTGCAAGATAATTTCAAAGTCATGCATGAGAAAAACGTTTTTTAGTGACACGTATTTCATTTCCCCTTTCTTACAGTTTCAAAGAGTACAAGAGGTCTGATACTATACAGACTTCTTCTGAGCTTTGCAGAAGTTTCCCTGCTGATTTAACGTCAAAATCAGCAATGATGTGTGTTCTGTTTGCTGTTTACCACCAGGATATTTTTCTAGAACCTGCTGAGAGTGTAAAACAAGCAGTTATGCAACATAAACTGCCATTTTTGTATTGTGCAATTGCATTTGTTAAAGAAAAAACCTGGGTTTGGCCATGCTCTCAGTGTTTCGTAACAGAAATGACTAAAAAAGATGTGGCATAGCTAGGTCTTATTGGTTTATTTACATGTTTGCTTCACCCAACTAAACGAGGTTTTTAACTTCAACACACACATAAACACGAAGAGCTTTTGAGATTGTATACATTAGTCCAGGGCATGAATCTGGCCTAAGGCTTCGCTCGTATGATAAGAAAATACTCAAACAATGCATATGTTGTCTTGAAAAGCATGCAGAGAGAGAAAGAAGAAAAGAGGAAGTGGCACAGGAAGCATGTTGTAGAAGCACTGAAGTGGATATCGAGATACGTAGTAAACGAACACATGTGATAAATGTAATGATGGAAGCGATTTTTCATCAGGCGCTTTAACCGGCACTACGATCAGTTAGGATATTCATGAGTAGTGATGCACCGAAAGAAAAGTGAATATTGTGCCTAAGAACACACAAATCAGTGCAAAAGACTCTTTACCTTTGCAAATGTGTTGAGCACAAGCAAACTCTTTATAATAATGTGCTTTTAACCAATAGTGGACACAAGACAAAAATACTAAGCAAATTATTTTTGCAGTTCAGAGATTGGATGTTAAGAGTAATGCTTTCTCATAATATTTTTCGCATCATTTTATGGTCTTTTTGGCCAGTTTCGGTGCATCTCTATCCAAGAATAGATCTAAAAACACACAAATACATAAGAGAGCAAAGAGCAGTTTGATGGAGCACAAACAGCCAGTTCGACGCAGGTACGAGCATGCAGGCATTGTGCAGCTTAATGCCTGTGTAATCTTCTCATTTAAAGACTTCCGATGCTACCGTTACATTTTTAAATGCATCAATTTGAAAATGCTCATTATTGCAAATATGCAGAAACAAACTGTTCAGACATTGTCAAGGGAACATTTGTAATGAATTACTAGGTACAGAGAGAGAGAAGTACAAAAAGAGAGAAATGGGGTGTAAAGACATGAAGTATTAGAGGCAAAGAGTGTGATTTTCAAAGGGGTGTGGCTACCAAGACCAGAGGGTGTGATCTCATCAGAAATAGGCGGGGCAAAGAGACAAACAGCCTATGGAGTCTCACAAATCACCGTCTCCACCACGAAAGTGTTCTCAAAGTGACGGATTCGGTGACAGTTCTGCGCATCACGCTTGGTGATACCTAACAGGAAAAATATAAAATAGTGTGAACAAATTTTTTTTATAAATGACCAGGGTTATTATAATTAACGACAATATTATCTCTAGTTATGGTACTAAAATGACACTATAAATCACTTGCATATTAGAAAATAATTCATATTTTTATATACACTACTACAGTGCACACAGAAACAACAGAAATTGAATAGAAACAAGAAATTGCTAGTACATTTCACAACTAATTACAAAGAACCATTAAGTAGCAGACTGAATTCAAATTTTGAAGAAGAAAGAAGACTGAAATTCTTGCAAAATGTGCTCTAATAATATAATGTATTCAGTTTCTGTTTCAGTCTAGCGCATGGATTACTATATAGTGTACAAGGACTGTAAAACACACAAAATATGGGATACTGAATTGTAAAAAACGATATAAAATAGGAATTAGCAATTGAATATTCATGGATCATAATTTCATAGCCTGCCTCCATGAAATTGTCTCAGTTTCCCAAAAGTTCATGGTTGTCATGGATATGATCATATTATATTCCCACAAAAAGATCTTCGCAAACCAGGGAGAATTAGATGGCTTAATACAGGAAGCCATACCGTGGGTGTTACTTAATTGTTCCGCTAATTAGCTGGAATGAGCTATCAAGCGGGACGTCAATCAGATTTGCATAGCAGCTGTAAAGCCACACAGGAGCACAGTTTCCTCCCACCAAGAAGATGAAGAATTAATTATGGCATAATATTGTATTGCCAAATTGGGCTTGTTGCTTGTTGCTGAGATAAAAAACGTATAAGATATTTTTTATTTAATATTTCATTTTTCGGTGAACTATCCTATTAAAGGGGTCCTATTATGCTTTTTTACAAAGTCTTGATTTTGTTTTGGGGGTGTACTAGAACAGGCTCTCATACTAGGTTGTTCGAAAAACATATTCTTTTTCACATATTTTACATTATTACAACACCTCTCTCCCCAGTCTGGCATGAACGACTCGAATAGTTCCTGTATCAAATGAAGGCCCGCCTTCTGAAATACGAAATGTGCTGTGATTGGTTAGCTGGGCCAGTGTGTGTTGTGATTGGCAGCACTCGGTGCCTGGTCGGAAAATGCCACGCCCCTTACCATAGCCGCCTGCGAGCTTCAGTGTAAATATTGCGTCAAAATCAAATCAATTTGAGTGCGATTTAAACCTGGATGATTGTAACCACTCTAAGTTCGTCTGCCTTGGGAAAGCTAGCATGTCTCCGACATAGTGATAACACTCGTTGCCTTCTCTACTGCAGCTCAACCAGGTCTCGTCCCATTCGTTTTTGAAAAGTGATTTCTATTAAATAAAATATCTCCTTTTGAATTGGACTTTGAGCTTTGTAACTTTGCAGATCTTTTTTATGCTCAAACAGCAACATTACAGACTAACTAAAGTTGAAAAAGTGAAAAAGCATAATAGGACCCCTTTAAATATGACGTAATTTTTATCTATTGGAAACAGCCTTTGGCTGATCCATATTAGTTGATCACTACTATTCACATTAAAGAAAAAGACAAAAATACGTAAACTTACGACGGCGTGAGGTGCGGCGGCGGAGCCTGTACGTGTCTTTACCGTTACACAGACGGTAAATAAAGCGGCCAAGCTGATGCATATTATTAACACGGCCAGACACGACCATCTCTTCCTGGACAATGTACGTCTGGGGGAGGTAAGTCCCTTTCTACACAAAGATAGAAAGGCAACATCATCAAATAAATAAAGTTCACATTTCAACTGCCTTTATATACAAACAATACAGGTACCTTGACGTTAATGAGCAGTTCCCAGAGGTTACGTGGTGGCATGACCACAGTGGTGTTGAGCTCGATGACATAACACTTATCTAAGGCAATGTCATGGTAAGCCGTCAGACCCTAAAAACCCAAACGCAACACATGAAAACATACTCTGTTGATGTGTTAATATTAGTATATATAACGAGAGCTAAGTGTGTTACCCTGTTGAAATCATGAATGATATCAGCAGGGTCTGTGTTGCTGAAGTCGGGCACAGGTATGCTGATTTGCTCGTAGTTTTCCTTCAGGTAGATCCCAACGCTCTCCTCCAGCTCGTGAGACCCTCGCAGGGGAGCAGCCACCGAATCCTCGTACACGACACGGCAGTGGAACCGACTCTGATCCGGAGCCTGAATAACCATCACATACAATACATGATTTTAAATTATATGATAATACTGTTTTGCTCTTACCATCACCTAAACCAAAAGCCCTGACGAAAGAACATAAGATAACTTTCAAATAGGGCTAAAAATAGCGGGAAAAAACATCGACTTTCATCCTATCCTATCACGAACTCAGTTTTTCACTATGCACTGCTTTAGCGGGTGTCTCTTAATCTACAGTCTCACTGTAAAAAAGTTATATTTTTCCTGTGTTTGCAGTCTGAATAAAATCTGATAAGATAAAGACCGGTATACCCCGAAATAATAGTTAGAATACATAGTTATTTTCTATTGAGTTGTCCTCGTGAGCAGTGTTGGGGAAAGTTACTTTTAAAAGTAATGCATTACAGTATTGCGTTCCTCCATTAAAAAGTAACTAATTATGTTACTCAGTTACTTTTTATGGGAAGAAATGCATTACATTACTTTTGCATTACCTTTTCTCATCTGGGTTGGGCTTGGTTGTTTGTTTTCAATATAAAAAAAAGCTCTATTTTTGGCCCTTTCATGCCAAAAGGGAAATGAATAAGCCGGCTGAAGGAAATGTAAATTCAAAATTCACGTCTGTACAGTAGAGGATGCGGCTCAAACAAACCTTTCAGCTGTGCTGTCATTCTAGATTGCAGAAGAATAGGATGCAGGAGAACAAAGTTCAACACTACACACAAATGTCACGTTTATCTAAAGTCATTTTTGCTTATTATTATGGTTGAATTGGATAATCGAAGGTCAGCAGCGAAGACATTGGTTGGCTAAATCTGAATCATACTGAATCTGTTTTTGTGCAAGTGAGTTGAGTAAATGCATGTTCACACTTATTCTGGAACTACAGTAACCATCGTGTTTACACAGTGCACTTAATCCCAATTTTTCTCAACACGGGGACAGGAGAGCTGTCAGTCAATAAAAGGGAAAACAAAGTAATAGTACAAAGTAGTAGTTTATGAGCGAGTCACTGAATCATTCACTCAACTCAAAAACAAATCACATAGCAGATGAATCACAGCAGCGAGCCATTAACAAAACATTGAAGCTCTTGCTGAGACAAAAATAGTAAACCAGTACTAACAGAGGCTTCAGCTTAACTAATCATAATTGTGAGTGTTAAGCCTTCTACACACGGCGCGATTTTAGCCATCCTATAAGATCAATGCAGATCACACTGTGTGACATGAATCTAATAAACGTGGGTACGACATGCATGTAGACTGCACGATGACACATATCGACTTGTATGCTACGACGCACGTTTCTATACAAGAATAAAATGTCATCAGCATGCGCTAGAGGTAAACAAAAAGAGCATGATGAATCACACTTTAGCAGTTGTAGTTTTTATGTGTGCTTAAAAAAGTGGAAGCGGCGAAAGAGGAAGGCATAAGAGCTTGAGGTAAGCAGTTTTATGTTTTAGCACCATGTCGCGTTTTTTGGGGGGGCTGGTCAGCAAACGTGGGTCGTAGCAGCAAGGACACTGTGCGATGATCATGCTGTATTTCTGACACTGGCAGAAAATGATCGTAGGCTATCTTTGTTCGCAAGACCGTGACAACAGCCGTCTTTGAACCTTTCTCACTGTACGACACAGGACCACTGATTTGGAGCCACGATCACAGAAATCGCCACGATTGTTTCACGATGCCAATTTTTCGTCTGGGACAGCCAAAAATCGTGCAGTGTGTTTCGGGTTTTATGCCACTCATATAATTGTGTGCTACCTGAGGAATGATGTAGTAGCGGTAGATATAAATTGAAGCATATATCAAACTGCAGGTGAAGACTATCAGTGCAGTTGTCAGACAGCAGAGTCCACTCAGAGAGGAGCGTTTCCGTCCGATAGGCAAGACCAGCTCCTCGTCCACCTACAAATACACACACACACATATATTTTTATATCATATTAGGGACATTTACAAATTTTTATTTCCCTTAGCATACTACTACACCCTAATTTGAATGAAGACATTTAGCCCCTTTATGAAGTTGTTTTCATCATGAGCTCCTCCCACAGGCCTCCACAAAGTAGGTCATTTTAGGTTGTACTATCTCTGCAGGGACATTTGCTCCTTACCAAGATGGCAAAACCCAACGCACACACACCCATACGCACACAAAGCAGAAATGAATTCATCATGTCCTCAATATGCCGTGCCACTTTCAGTATGATCACCCACACACTGGGAGACGTGCTACAATCGGCACTACACTCACTTGTATGCCGTGCAGCCAAGAATGGATTAATCAGCGCTCTCGTACTACAGCGGGAAATTATTAGATGCGAGATGCCGATAGGCAATGACTAATAGCGCCCCCAGTCTTGCAACCCATCTGCCAACTGCACAGCACATGGCCTGATCTGGCCTCATTCTTAACTCACACAAGAACGTTTGGTTTGATATAATGATGGTGACTTCCCTTTGACTTATCAGCTTATCGTTTTTGCATTAAGATGCAAGATCGATTTGAAATATTTTAAAAATGCTAAGCATTTTTACAAAACAAAACAAAAACATTATTTGTTTAAAGTCAAGTCTGTATCTTTTTCTCTCTCTCCTCATTTTGTATTTTTCAGTTCTGGATCCTCAGCTCCCATGGCCTTATGGGAAAGCAAAGTGTCCAACGACTGCACAATTTAGCATCTCTGTGGATGCAGGAAGTCAGCCAGATATTGCCCCCATTGCCATATTGTTCCCTTTAAGTTATGAAAACATTATTACTGAATACAAAGGTTATAGAAAACATTCAGTAAATGTTCCATTTTTATCAGTTTTATGGTAATGTTACATTTTAATGTTCAGTATACTTAAACCAGCATAAACCAGCAAAGGACCAGCTTAAACCAGCATCTCAGCATCAAAACATACCTAACCAGCATATGTTGGTTTTTTCAACAGTAACATGTAGTAAGCAGTAATGTCAGTATAATGTTCCATGAACGATGTATAAATAACATTTCTGTGCTAATGTTTTGAGAATGCTATTAAAGACCAGATAACTTTGAACAAGCATTCTATTAATGATTTGTTTATAACTTTTCTGTCTCTGATTTGTTTATAACTTCAAGGAAACTTCACCAGAACGTTATGACAACATTCCCTGCCTTTGTTTCTTGAATACTGCATACTCATACCCAATTGACATGATTTTTACTTTTTTTTTTATAGCAGGGAAATATGCATTCTCTGACAAAAGGAATAATTAGAGATGCTAGTGGGCCATGAATTACTCACTTCACCTTGTTTTTTCATTGTTAAGAGGTAATTTGGTCCCCAAAGACAGCAAAACCCACACATACACGCTGATATTAAACAGCTAAAGCTCACGGAAGTCATTTCTCCTCACCGTAGCCATCTGCCATTTTGTCTCTATTGGATTTGTGTCTATATGTGTGTTGCTTAGACACATAAACCTGTGGTGCACTGTCAAATTTCATTCCTTGTCATTATAAACTCTTAAGAATAAAGGCCTTAAGCTTTGACAATAACAACCCAAGCATTCATTATAATTAATATATTTTAAAATGAAGGGCAAGATGTTTTAAGCTATTTTATATTAGTTTAACCAAAGATGTTCTTTAATTAAATGCTTAAAGAAGAGCAATTTTATTAAAATATCAGAATAATGCACACATTTTGAGCACATAGGGAGATACAGAGCACATTCTATGGTTGAGATGAACATGATGCATGGTATATGATGTGATTGGTGCAGGTGCTGCAGCATCCATGTCCTCTTGTTATGAAACCAAAGGGCAACAATATTTCTGTATTTCAGAAAAACTACAAATACATAAAAACGCGCTGATGGAGCATTATCAATAGATCATAATCGCCCACCAAATGACGCGATTAATGGTTTGCCATGGATGTTCTTTCCTTTCCGGGTTTTGGTTCGTTTCAACCGCAGTTTTCCGTGACATTTCACATGATGCACACAAGAAGCGAAACTTACGTGTGGATGCGGTATGAATATTTGAGTTTTATCTCCATCCCCCTCCTCTTTCTCGGCTTTTTGTCCCGTGATGGGTTGAAAGCTAATCTTCACCATGATGAAAGGGAAAAAACGCCGTTTTTAGCGAGAACGCAGATCCTTTATACGTTACCCCACGGCTTTCTGACACTATATTTTCCGTTTGTTATAATGGCCCGGACGAATCTATTATTTATTTATATATATATATATATAAATCGCTCTTAAAGTCACAGTGCCAGCGACGCTGGTGATGATGCGCGCGACGCAGAATGAGCAAGCAAGCGCACGTTTTGTATAGGCCTACATCTTATGCGTGTGTACGAATTTTGCTGTTTTAAGATATATAATTTCATTTATCTATCTGATGGTAATACTACGGTACTTTCATATATGCCATATTAAAAATGACTTATAAATTACAGACGATGCGCGCGACACCACCAGGCTGCCTCTATATCTATCTATCTATCTATCTATCTATCTATCTATCTATCTATCTATCTATCTATCTATCTGTCTATCTGTCTGTCTGTCTGTCTATCTATCTGTCTATCTGTCTGTCTGTCTGTCTGTGTCTGTCTGTCTGTCTATCTGTCTGTCTGTCTGTGTCTGTGTCTGTCTGTCTGTCTGTCTTTTTCTGTCTGTCTTTCTCTTTATCTGTATGTTTTTCTGTCTATCTATCTGTCTGTCTGTCTATGTCTCTGTCTGTCTGTCTGTCTGTCTGTCTATCTGTCTGTCTGTCTGTCTATCTATCTATGTCTATCTTATCTGTCTATCTATCTGTCTGTCTGTGTCTATCTGTCTATCTATCTGTCTGTGCCTATCTTATCTATCTGTCTGTCTGTGTCTATCTATCTGTCTGTGTGTGTATCTGTCTATCTATCTGTCTGTCTGTGTCTATCTATCTGTCTGTGCCTATCTTATCTATCTGTCTGTGTCTATCTATCTGTCTGTCTGTGTGTGTGTGTGTCTATCTGTCTGTCTATCTATCTGTCTGTGTCTATCTCTCTGTCTGTCTGTGTGTGTGTCTATCTGTCTGTGTCTATCTATCTGTCTGTGTGTGTGTGTGTCTATCTGTCTGTGTCTATCTGTCTGTCTGTCTATCTATCTATCTGTGTCTATCTTATCTGTCTGTCTGTGTCTATCTATCTGTGTCTATCTTATCTATCTGTGTCTATCTTATCTGTCTGTCTGTGTCTATCTATATATCTGTGTCTGTCTATCTATCTATCTGTGTCTATCTTATCTGTCTGTCTGTGTCTATCTATATATCTATATATCTGTCTGTCTGTCTATCTTTCTGTCTGTCTATCTATCTATACACATAAACGTATAAAAGGTGCCGTAATGTTATAATATAATGGCATTACCTTGTTACAAGGTCCAAAATGGTTTCACCATGTATTTTAGTGAATAAACACTGCTAATCGAAGAAAAAAGACAGTAGAAACAATTATTTTATTCCAAACTTTATTTCCAACTGTTAGTCTGGCTACTGATTGATATTTCAAGATGAAACTCCACCATTTTTGTGCCCAAGTCTTATTACTTGGGCCAGATCTACATAGGTTAGACTGGACTGTTTAATTGAACGGACAGCAGGCCAAGAGGTTTCCAGCCCATCCGTTAGATGTCCATGCTTAATCTAAGGCTGCAAAATAGAAACATGCACTGATATGCAAGATAAGTTTGCTAATTCTCAGAATTCTTAATGCTCTGGGCAATTATGATGTCAGGCATACAAGATGACTGTGATTGGCTGTTGTTACATGTGCAACCAATGGTGAGTTGCCCGTCACCACATAAACCGTATATGCTTATCTTAAGCTACGTAAAGTTTATTGTAGGTTTCACTAAAATAAAATACTGTTATAGACATGTCAATCCCTGTTATTCTGACCAGTCCTGTAAACATTCGGCAGAACATGTTTTATGGAAGTTCAGATAAAGTTCTGCATTGAGAATGAGTAAGAGTTACCATTATGAATAACACCTGCTTTCGCTTAGGGGAGAAATGAAGGGTTTTATGGTAGATGATTGTGGCTGTCTTGTGAGTAAAAGCAGTAATGCCAACCATATTTCGAAAATGATCAACCAAACCCTCCAATCACTTTCAGTTTTGTGTGGTTTTTCATTCTTGCACCAGATTTAAAGTATTAAATGACAACCCGCAGCAACCACTGCACTGTTGTTAAAACAAATCTAAATAAAACATTCATAAAGGACATGACTGCTCGAAGTTTCTCTCAGCAGACACAATCAGGTGCTAATATGAGCTGTTTCTCTACATCCAACCATTTCAGATTAGTCTGCTGCAAATAACAAATCACACTCGTTATTTTTTCCCCAACTAAAAACCTACTAAAAAAGGAAGATACAGTGTGTAAGCTGGTGGATTTAGTCAAAAACACGAAACCTTTTTTTTTCTTTTCTTTTGTTGGGGTGAAATGTGACCTAGACATGTTTCTTTGTGAGATTTCACCCATGAACTGGGGAGAGTTTACAAGGGACAATTTAACATATAAACCGAATAAAAGGTAAGAGTAGTGGGGTTAGTAATACTGAAACTAGTATTAAAAAAAAAACGGAGTCAGAGCACAAATCTTAAGGTAAAGAAAGCAGACAAGTTAACTTTCCATTACACCCACTCTGCGCAGTGACTAATGATGAGAGAAGAATGGTGTTAAATCAGGGTTAACATCACAGCCACAACTCTAACAAATCACTAAACCCTCCTCAGTCAACACGTTTACTCATTTCCGCCTTTGCAAATGAATCTGGGAATGTGCAAAGCATGATTTATGCATCACATTTGCAGTTTTTCACCTAGCCGACAATGAGCAAAAGAGCTGACAGGAGTGTGTTGAAGTGCTTTTTGCATGTTAAATTTCCTGGAATTCATTAATATCCAATTAGCATCAACAGACATTTGAGTGTATGCTTGTGAATGAGGTACAAAACCCTCCTTCTTTATGTGCAATAAAGCAGCAGCATCTACATCCGTCTTTTCTGTTCATTTTGCTCATTTTTTGAAACATGAGAACAAAACATTGTAGGGGGAGAGGTTGAATGTCCAGCGAAGCATGACTACTTTTCCTCCTCGTGGTCATATTTCTCGCCCACCGAGCTCAAATGGCATTTAACGGTTCCTGCAAAACACAAAAACATGCCCAGCGCTGCGGCCACTCAATGTCCCAGAGAGCCAAACATCGTCCAGACGCTGCCTAAAACACTGTCTAGACGTCCTCTATACATTCGTGAGCCTTCTCAAGCGTCCTGCGGGGTTGGCCTCTTGAGGTCTCGGATCTGTTTGATGAGATAGGTCTTCTCGTCACTGAACTGCTCATCCTCGGTGCGGTCGTTCTGGAACTTGCCGAGGAACTCAATGAGTTTGGGCTGGTTCTTCAGCAGGATGTCGAGGATTGGCTGGGTCTTGTTCGGATTGGCCACAAACACCTAAATGCATAGAGAAAGAACTTATGATGAAGGTTGAGACAAGTTTTGGGATGGCATATTGGTGAGTGATGTTGAACTGGGAAGATTCAGCTGACAATTCATACCTTAAATACATGAAAGGCCTCAAACTGGATGTTGCGGCTCTTGTCTCTCAGTAGGTTCATCATGAGTTTGAGGTTCTCTGGTTTGCTTATGTACTTTGTCATTATAGTGAAGTTGTGCCTGTCCAAAAGCAGCTCTCCCAAAAGCTGGGATGAAGAGGAATGACATCATAAATGCATTATAGAGCTGTAATATTCCACAGCAACTATACACATAAACAGATACACACTACCATTCAAAGTTAGGGCTAAACATTTTTTTTTTTTTTAATAAATTAAATGTTTTATTAATCAAAGGTGCATTACATTGAACAAAAGTGACAGTAAAAACATTTATAATATTACAAAAGATTTCTATTTGTGGTTTCCACAAAAACATTAAGCAGCACAACCATTTTCAACAGTTATAAAAAAATATTTCTTGAGCTGTAAATTAACATATTAGAATGATTTCTGAAGGATCATGTGACACTAGCTTTGCATCACAGGAATAAATTACATTTTAAAATATATTCAAATGGAGACCAGCTAATTTAAATTGTAATATTTCACAATATTACCATTTTTACTGTATTTTTGATTAAATAATTTCAGGCTTGGTTAGAGATTTAATATAACAAATAAATAAATAAATTAATTAAAAATCGTAATTATCCCAAACCGTCAAACGGTAGTTTAAATAAGCACAATGAACACACAAATTTACACATTTCTTACCTTTAGCGACTGCCTCTTAGTCACGTAGTTTTCTGAGTGAAGAAGTTTCTCATATTCACTAAAGAACTGAAGATCAAAAGTCAGGAAAAAAAGACAGGAAAGGGATAAATAAGTAAATATAAAGTTGTTTGGCTTCTTTGCATACTTATGGCACACTTGCATTTGATAAAATATCGAACAAAGTGGCATTTATTTATTTCCAAGCAAAGCACTTCATAAGAAGTAGTTTGTTTGATTTTAAATGTCAAGAACAATATATATATATATATATATATATATATGGTCCAAAATTATTACAAAAGTATTTGGACACGTGGTTGCCAAATGTTACTGAAAGCCGCCCACAGTTAATCTGAAGAACATGAGGGGAACTGACTTCATGCATCCAATAAAATCAAATCAGTTAATTAAAAAGTCATTGTGCAAATATGATGGCATGAAGTTAGTTCTGAGAAAAGCTCTAGTAGCATTTCTTGGTATTTTGTTATATAATGCATTAAGACATTTTTGAAGTCCGACATAAGTGCTCATATACTCTTTGGGCCCACTTAAAATTCGAATCACTTCCAATTGTATTGACTTTCACATTAAATACAAACAGTTCTGAGAAGAACTCACTGCAGAATGACTAGCTATGTTTCCACCAAAGATGCGAATTTGACTTCTGCGCAAAACTGGAATATCGCATAAAACATTTGCGAATAAAGCACCGTTTCCATCCAACGAGTCAAAGAGAACAAAATCGTCACTTCCTGATAAACTGGCACTAAAGAAAACTAGGAGAAGCCACTGAATATACATTTTCATATGTAATAAATTACTTGTGCTTCAGAGAGAGCAGATGTAACACAATAAATGCGGTCATTGCTTTTAGAGGTGGATGCCTTTTGTTTGGGAACGCAGTCATGTAAGATAGTAATTATACAGAAATACTTTGATGACAGACTTTCCTCAGGCATTTCAGAATGACCAAAACAACATATAGATGCTGTGAACGAGATCGGTCTGCTGGTTAGTCAAGTTATCCCGTCTCATAGCGCAAAGTCACATGACTTTTTCGATGCGCATTGGTGGAATTTATTCGGTAAATGTGTTTCCATCGTAGTTTATGTGCATTTTTTCTTATCGGATAAAAAGTTTATCCTACTTAGCTGAGTGCATAAATGGTTTATGCGCATTTTTAGAATTTATGCACATCTTGACGTTTCCATCTAGCAGGTTTTTTATGCGATCATCCAAAATGCGCATAAAAATAGGTGGATGGAAACATAGCTACTGACAGATCCAATCAGATCCAAAAACAACAGACAATGACGGACAGCAAACCAATGACTCACTCTGTCATAGTGCTGCTCCAGAAACTCAGCGCTGAGCAGTTTGTGTCTCGTCAGCAAATCCTGGAAGAAAACCAAACAAATGGAATTCATCAGACATAATTATACAGTGCATCTGAAGATGAAATAATCAAAGATGCCACCCAGACCAAACAAACACTCAAAGCTTGTACATTTACAAAAACACTAACTTTAAAAGTGGCAAATGCATCCGAGGCGATGTCGAAGGTGGACATCTCCACGTATCTGAAGAAATCGTAGAACTGCTCGGAGCAGAGGGTGATCTTGGCCAGCGGCTCGTGCCGTATGCATTCCCTCAGCATGATCCCACAGTTCAGAGCGATGTCTGGAGACTCGTAACTACAAAAAGGACAGGAACTCAACATCAGAAACATTTGGCCAACATATACACATGGCTCATGTAGATCCAAACATGTTTGAGTTTCTTTCAAAGACCGAAAAGGAGATGCTAATGTTCATGCTGCTCAGTTCTTTTCCATACAATAAAACAAAGTTGTCAAGATTGTCAAGCTCTAAAAATGACAAAAAGGCCCCACAAGAGTAATCTATACTCATTTCAAGCCCTGAAGTCATATGGCCTACTTTTAGGGTGCTTTATGGAGTTTGACCCTTGGTCACCATTCATTTCAATTGTATAGAAAAGCATCAACGTGTCTGAACATCTGATCTTGTGGTACACAGAAAGTCTAAAACAACATTTGGGTGATAACAAAATTCACATTTTGACAGGGAACTACCAAAATATTCACATTTAAGATGATATCGCTGATGTACCCCACACAGCTAAAGTTTACTCATAAGGTTATCTTAGGAGTATATTCTGGGATCAGAAAAACCTCTCTAAAAACTCATATTAGTCACCAAACCAGTTCTCTAGTTGAGATGTGATCTAAACACCTTAAATCAAAAAAGCAAATTGGGCTAGACTGACAACTGCAAAATTTCAGGTTATATATATATATATATATATATATAATAAATCAAATAAATGTCTTCAGAATATGTTTGTGCACACGTCTCACCCTTTAAGCAGCATGAAGAGTATATTTTGTTGAGTGCACAGGTATTCGACTGTAGGTGTCCGAGTGCCGATCTGACGTCTCAGAATATTATTAAAGATCTGTGCCACATCTTTCTTGCCCTAAACACAAATAACATGCAGAACAGTTACTGAAAAGCTCAACTGATCAAAAAACAAGCATGCATTTCACAAATGGGAATCTGAGAGATAAAATGAACATGTACAATGGTTTACAACTGGTATCAAACTGTATCTCAGCTGATCTGATCACAAGTGGCCAGTCAAGACAGAATGCCGAATACACACAGTATTAACGTCTCTCAGTTGCAAAATAAGAAGCCACTTTTGATTAGATGGCATTGAGGGGAGCATCTCTTTTGAGGATACATAAAGGAAGGTTTTTCAATTCATGTTTTCCATTGAATGGTTGTTTCTTACCTATTAAACAAAGTTGAATTTGTAATAATTACGTTAAAGGGCTACAACAGTGAGCGCAAGCTAGATTCAAGTGATTATTACGTTTTGAATATCTTACAAAAACGCATCGATTCGCTACAGAAGGCCTTTGTTCACCCCCCGGAGCCGTGAGAGACACTTTTTTTATGGATGGGCAATTTTTATTTAAGTTATTTTGGACTGAAGCAATGCAACACCCGCTGAGTGGCATTAAACAGCATGAAAGATCAAAGACAATTTTTTATATAACTCCGACTGGATTCGTCTGAAAGAAGAAAGTCATTTACACCTAGGATGCCTCTGGGGTGAGTAAAACGCAACCTAATTTTCATTTTTGGGTGAACTAACCCTTTAAGCGGCTAGACCAGTGATTCTCAACCAGGCAGTTGAGAACCACTAGGGGGCCTCAGCACAGCTGGCTTAAAATGATTTAAAATAAGATTAAACGTTCTTTAAAATAAAGATATAAGTGGTTATTTTATTTCCTATTCTAATTTGTTTCCTTAACAACTGCTTTTTATTTAAGAATCAAGGTTCATACAACATAGTCTTGGAAAACTTGTATATCAAGGGAATTTAAAATTTTGTGATATTTAGACCTGGAAAAGTCATGCAAAATTAATAAAATATTAAAAAAGCAAGAAATTGTTTTTTGTTTTTTTTAGTTACATTAAGTTCTAAAATATTTTATCAGGTAGAAAAAAAATAAAAAATGAATACTGTAAATACATTTATTAATAAAATTAATTCAAATAATTATTATACATTATATTAATAAAAAGTGCAAACGCATTCGGTTGTTGAAATTTCTGTAATTACAGAAAATGAATTTTGATTTGGTAATTACTTCCATTTTAATTAAGCATCATCATCATCATTAATTTATAAGATTTACATAAATATTTAATTAAACTAATTTAAAAGACCATTCTTAGTTTCTGTTAATAAATAAAATGTTTATAAATGAGCAGCTTTGTTTGCACCTGACGTTAATATGTGCATTACCAGCAAAAACTGCTGCAAGCAGTCAGAAATCAAACAATAAGATTTACTGTCAAGTTCAACAATACTGTACTAAATTATTTGCAGGAGACATCACAGCTGCAGGGCTACATCACAGAATCTAGTTGAGTGTTGTCGTTTTTTTTTTACTGTGAGTGATTTGATTTATTTCATGCTGGTTCCAGTGTCACAGTGTGTTTCATATGTTGTAATTCTATACAATATATTGACTACAGTTTCTGATAGTCTATTATATATTATTAATCAATCAATAAACTTTGATGAAGACCACATATTGTAGTTTTACAATTTAACAATACCTTGGAAATTCTTATAAAGAAACAGAAAGTTTAATTAACCAAAAAGTAGACCTGGATAACAAAATAAACACATAAGTGCAAAATCAAATCTAAGTGATTTTACATATTTATATGGGAACTCTAAAAAATTTTTTTTTTATCAAATGAAAACAACAAAGTATAAAAAAAGTGAAGTACGTTTTTTGTTTTTTTTAGTTACATTAAGTTCTAAAATATTTTATCAGGTAGAAAAAAAATAAAAAATGAATACTGTAAATACATTTATTAATAAAATTAATTCAAATAATTATTATACATTATATTAATAAAAAGTGCAAACGCATTCGGTTGTTGAAATTTCTGTAATTACAGAAAATGAATTTTGATTTGGTAATTACTTCCATTATAATTAAGCATCATCATGATCATTAATTTATAAGATTTACATAAATATTTAATTAAACTAATTTAAAAGACCATTCTTAGTTTCTGTTAATAAATAAAATGTTTATAAATGAGCAGCTTTGTCATTACAGCCTCAAAGCCAGAAAGGCTGAACACCTCCACATCACAATGTGATTCATTTGTCATGCGTAGGTCGTTTTGACTCATACTTTGTATAAATGTGTCTGCTAAATGAATAAATGTAAATGTCTTGATGTAAGTAAAAAAATAAAAAATAACTAGATTTTGAGTAACTTTCTGCAACTTTGTGAAATTTCGTGTCATTTTCCGGCCTAGTCTATTAAACTCTAAAGTCTATAAAAGCACCTCAAAGTCGATGAGCTGCAGATCTGCGACGAGGGTGCTGAGCAGGCCGCTGTTGTAGAGCTCCTGAGCGAGCTGAGCCACAGCTTCTGTCTGCGGCTCCTTCTCATTCGTGCCGTAGAGAATCTCCTTCATGGCCAGCAGAGATTTGGACACCTCTTCAGAGGCCTGCGGACACACCCCCCTCTCATTAATGGCTTTTAATGGGTAATAGTCATAGTACAAGCGCAAACAGATTGCATATATTGCATATATCTTTAATACCTTCTCAGCCTTCTTGTCTGAAATGTCCTGCTTCTCCAGAATGGTCATGTTGTCTTTTAGATTCTTCACAATGTCCGCTGGACACTTGTGAGACTTACCGAAAGGGAAGGGCATGGCAACACGTTACCAGGGCAAACAGGTAGCAGAGAGCCCACCTGTAAAAGTCAAAGAGAAACAACAAATGAAAGAATGAACAAAAACACATGAATAAATGACTGTACAAACCAATAACATAATGAACAGATGAATGAACTAAAAATCAAACAAATCATAAATGAATGAACGGACAAATTTACATAACATTTTATTTATGCATTTGGCAGAAGCTTTTATCCAAAGTGACAAACTACATTCAAAATAATCATTTTATCATTACTTGCTTTCTCTGAGAATTGAACCCATGACCTTGTGGTTGCCAGTGTCATGTGCTACTGTTTGACTACAGGAAGGCAAATGAAATAATACAAAACTAGAAACAGAACGAACAAATGAAAGAATGAACGAATGGAAAAACAATTGAGAAAATTAATTGACTAGCAAAAACATACATAAACAAGTCAACAGAAACTAAGTAACAAACCAGAATAATCATAAGTTCAGTGCTCACTGCCAACAACATAACTCTGAAATTCATGTAAAGACATTTCAACAGACATAAGGAGGAAGTAGATAAAGTTAAAGACTGGAATCCACAATCATCACACTGAACAAACCACACCCTGTACACGCTGTTCAATTCTTGTCAGCATCAACCACACCCTACATATACAACAGAACACATGCATTGCACACTCTGTAGCAGCCATGTGCCACTAGCTGAATGACTGTAGAGTGCAGCTTCACACTTGCTGCTCAAAAAAAACACAGGTGTCTCGAACAGCACAAATGCCACAAAGTCGACAAAGCAAACAGGAAACGTGCAGCAAAAACATCTTCAATGAATACGGCTGCACGCTGGCTTCCTCTATAAAGACCACGGCAGTAAAACTCAAGCATGCTTTATATGAAATGAAACAGAAACCCAATAAATACTAACCTGAATACAAGCTATTCATCAATGCTGCAGTCTTTTTCATAACCCTTCCCCAAAACCACACAATTAGACTATTATTATTAATAGTTACTATTATTCTGCCACATATGCTCTGAATACCGCAGCTTGTGGGATCCGTGCGTCACAGGACCATACGTTCAGCCAGTTAATCTCCACGCAGCTGGTGCAAGTTAGCCAAATCCTTGACCTGGTGACCACACTCGCCATGTCTGAAGCCAGACAGATGCCACAGCTCACTGAGACAGATGACTGGCATGCTGAGTTACATGCAAATGGATGCATCTAAACATTCACTTCATAGGAGTTGCATGTGATCAATTACAGGTTATGCTAACACCAATTATTGTTGTTGCACCTGACGTTAATATGTGCATTACCAGCAAAAACTGCTGCAAGCAGTCAGAAATCAAACAATAAGATTTACTGACAAGTTCAACAATACTGTACTAAATTATTTGCAGGAGACATCACAGCTGCAGGGCTACATCACAGAATCTAGTTGAGTGTTGTCGTTTTTTTTTTACTGTGAGTGATTTGATTTATTTCATGCTGGTTCCAGTGTCACAGTGTGTTTCATATGTTGTAATTCTATACAATATATTGACTACAGTTTCTGATAGTCTATTATATATTATTAATCAATCAATAAACTTTGATGAAGACCACATAGTGTAGTTTTACAATTTAACAATACCTTGGAAATTCTTATAAAGAAACAGAAAGTTTAATTAACCAAAAAGTAGACCTGGATAACAAAATAAACACATAAGTGCAAAATCAAATCTAAGTGATTTTACAATTTGAACAGTCGATAGCAAATACTTAAACTAATAACAAAACAGTAGTTGATTCAGAAGCGCCAGATTGTCATAGTAAAGTCAGAATTACCTCCTCTAGGTTCACGAAACGGTCGTCCATAAACTGCATTGCTGTTCTGTTGTAATCTTGTAATTAAGTAATCTTAAAGATTCCTAAATGCATCTACTTTCGAAAGGCCAAATAAAGTGCTTTTGCTTTCTCCTAGAAACACACAGCGTCTCCCTGACATGCTGCTTCAACACTAACTGCGGTTACTGAAACCACGCCTTCTTTCTTTGCGTGCACATTTGGGCGGCATTATGCTAATATTTCCACATAGTGAGGTAGATATGTGGGGGTGTGTTAGAACGAGCCGTTTTAGGGGGGCGTGGCAGAGTCTTAACTTTGATAAAGAATATCTCTTTGGTTTTGAGACTTTAGTCTTTGCAACTTCAGGGATCTTATCTATGCACAATCAGCTTGTAACACTCCAAAGAGAAAGGAAAACTTGAAATCGCATCATATGACCCCTTTAAATAGAATTTATACAATTAATATGAATAATATCACCATTAATATTATTTACGAGAAAACAGTAACAAATATTTAACTGGCTGCTTCCAGTAATCTCACAATTACCATAAGGCTAGTTCAGTGACATTTTAGTATCTAGTAAAAGGTTCAGGAGATAACTAATAAAAAGCAGTAACATACATACTTGTGCCCTAACTGTAAAACTGTTCATGAGAGACTATTCAACATATAGTCTCTAGTCTATAGATGATAATGCAGATAATGGCTCAAAACCACAGCAATGCACTGCACAGTCAAATTACACTTTACAGCTCTGAACACGTCCAAACTGTTAATATCAACACATAATATTCACAGCAACAACAACTATGCAAATCAGCAGAAGTTGTGAAGCTAATCCACCTGCAGGCCACGTCTAAATGCGATATAAACCCATAAACAAAACTTTGCACCTCAATCTGAATGACAGAGGGGCTTCACTTGGGCTGCGTCTCAAACCTAGACAGCTGTCTACATACAATCATTCTATAATGATGATTCACAGGTTCAAACATGCCTATGATGGGCAAAACCGCTCCCTGGGTAGGTTGCTCACTTGGTTTGAGACACAGCTCAGGATTTTTGCGCAAGCACAGGCCCAGTGTAATGGACACAGATAAGACAGGCCTCTAGCCACTTCTTTTCTTTATCTTTAAATGAAGGCGGTACAAACCACAAAGGATGCGAGGCCCCTTTCCCCCATTAGTATTTCTGCAGAATCAGACTTTGGGCGTAAATGCATTTGTGGTTTTTGCATATGATGTGATCTCTGCATGCACTTTACAACACTGAGCTTCACAACAAGAACCAAGAAAAGAGAAGTAAACAACCTCACACCTTATTTGGGTCTCCTTCGGCCTTTTCTAGAGAGCAGCGGTGTAAGTCCTGGAATATGATGTTTCGGTGTGTTGTTTCTTAGCCTGTTTTGTGCGGACAACCGTGTGTGTGTATGTGTGTGTGTATTCAGGCTACAAACACCACTGCACGAACAGCAGCGAGGACTTCCGGAAACCTGCAGCGAGGAGAATTACAAAATAAAAGCCCCCGACGCTATCAGAGGTCTCCGTGTACAGAAAACGTTTAAATACAAAAACATATTCACTTATTTTAAAACAGAAATAGGTCACTGCCTTCATAATAACAACAACACGAAATAACAAAGCGAAAAATAGGCTTACTGTAAATGAGTCTAAAGACATATCATTTCATTGATCATTCACAATGCACAGCAGGATGCCTATTCTTCTATTAATATTCTATGTTTATCTCAGTATTTGATTTGCTATGATTGATATTTTCATTGCTGCATTTGATGATTATATGCTCATTGTTCAAATTGTTGCAATGAGAATTTTTTTTTAAACGTTTAAATATTTACAGTATTTTTTAATGGAGTAAAATATTGTTAAAAACTAATTCTTTTAAAATATATATGGCTTACCTACATTGAAATTTGATGGTTCACATACTTTATGAAGAAGAGAACGCAATACATTTAAGTAAAAATAAATAGTGAAACAGGCGTGAAACAGGCCCATGATTCTGATTGCTCTAAATATTTATGGGAACTTTAAACTGCGACATTATATGAAATTAAAATATAGCAATAAAACACAGTGAAGTACAAAAGAATCTACATTTATTAAGGGAGTATATTGAGATGTGTTTTGATTTTGAATCGTAATCCAAAAAAGTCCATGAAGTCTTAAAATAGAGTTAATTTGCTCTAATCTTGTCCAGGCACACTTAGTCATCCAATTTGCTAAATAAATTGCAAAACTATTTGCAAAAAAAAAAAAAATAATAATTATAATAAAAAAATAAAAAAATAAAATTAATCTAAATTAATTAATTAATTGTAAATTAATAACATAAACATAATTTATTTAAAACATTTCTTTTATATTATTCTGTCTTCTATAGGTAGTTTTATTTTATTATAACTAAATGTAAATCATTTTCATTTATTGAACATTTATTGTGACGCTCCTGGAAGTATGCTGAGGCCCCCTAGTGGGCCCCTGGTTGAGAACCTCTGCTCATTCCAAAGCAAAGTGGTATAGGCTCTGCCGCCTTCTAATGGTTAAATATTATACTTAAACAAACGACCGGTAGAGATCCAAGATAGCCTACTGTATTTGTTCTAGACAAAATGAAGAAGAGGATGTTGTTGTTATGTCATGAAGCATTAATAAAAGATATTGTGCGTAAACAATAACCCCTGTTGTGAGAAAACCTTATTTTCATTTTTGGGAAATAGAAATTTAGCGTTTATTGCTAAAATTACAAAAGCACACAAATTATGATATTAAACTGCATTAGACTATATTTTGACTATCTCTCAACACTCAAATGTTTGTTATAGGGTTGTACTTGTAACTATACCTCTCCCAAAACAGCAAACGCCACAGATGAATTAAAAAGTAGCTAATTTAATAATTAGTTTGATGAGGCCGCTGATCAACATTTCTAACGGTTATGTAGGCCTACACTTATGCACACTATTTCTTGAAAAAGAAAGTCTTTATTTTTGAAGAGTTTAGGTCAGATTCTTTTCACCGCAGTAAATTCACTCATCAAAAACCTTTATTTTTTGTTTTTCAACACAGTGTATCCAAACTATATATTCTTAAAACAGTTAATTTATTTTCATACTTTTTAATTTCTTTTGTTAAAGCTTTAGTTTTGTATTATTTATTTATTGTTATATACATGTATAAATGGTGCTTTGCATGGAATGTCACCTCTTTGTACATCATGTTGATATTTTATGTAGGCTTATCTTTGGTACCTTGGCATTAATAATAATAATTTTTTTTAAAAGTCAGATTTTTTTTGCCATAGAAAGTGCCAGACGGCGATAATGCCCCAAGGACTAATTGCATCACTATACAAAATAGGTAAACATATTACAGGTAAATGTGCTTTTTGTGGGGTAATAGAAACCGTTGAACATGTAATATTAAAATGTCGGAAATATAATATAGAGAGACTTAAAATGATAAAGAACTTAAAAGGTAATAATAAAGAAAAAAAGAACATAAATTGGATATTAGGAAAAGGATTAAAAGAAGGTATTAATCAAAGAATAGTAATGAAATATATAGTAGAAACAGGATTAAACAAACAAATTTGATAGTTAATTAAATAAATAAATAAAGCAAAGGAATAGGGGAACACACAAGCTGGGTTTTTTGGCATGGGAGCAGAACACGCAGCAGCTAGAAATACAGCTTGGTGAACCCGAAATAAAATTAACAATAAAATAAAAGAACATATGAATAGAGACGGGACTATCATCCATGTATGTGTATATAAACAGTTGGTGGCGGTATGTGCCTACGGTGCAGAATACGCCAAAAATTCCAAAGAAGAAGAAACGTTCACATGAGAGCGCAGAAGAAGAGCTCGACTCGGAATCGCATTGGGCGGAAGTGGGGTTTTTTCTCGCTCCTCGTGTCGCTCCTCCTTTCCGCCTGCTCGAGTGCGCCATTCACACACACGCTGCGAAGGTAACGATGAAAAACATGTTTTAAAGCGTTTATACCCCTTCCACCCTCTTCAAAGTATGCGCATCTGGTTGTTAACACACCTACATTCATATTTTAAACCATATATGTCATGTAGCTCGTCAAAATGATGAATTTGAACGTGTGTACGCGGTCCGTGAGTCCGCTGTTTCTCAGAAAACACCACGAGCGGGTCCACTTCTGGTGACCTTACATCTGTAGCGGTTTGGGTTCTGCTTCTCAAATAATGTAACAGTTGATTGAATCAGGTTAACTGTATTATTGAGGTGCTTCGCCAGAATTTTGAAGTGTTTAGACTTCTTTTAGAATAGTTTGTGGTCATATTCCTAATGTGCTCAACATGAAGTTGTTTATATTGAACACATTTATGTACTGTATTAACTGATCTATATTGCTTTTTTAATTTAAGTTTAGAATACGTTAGAGTTGCATTGTTTCCATTTAAAACAAATATTTTGATATTCTTGTGCTTGCTGAATTTATTTAGCATGTCAAACCTAGTTATTTGATTGTTTTGGTCTTGCATCTTGCATTTTTAGACTCCCTAATGTACTTAAAATGATATTCTCATTTGCTTTGAAAGATGGCTGAAGATTGGGAGGCTGTACCAGCTGTCGCTGAAACACCTGAGATCAAACTCTTTGGCAAATGGAGCACAGATGATGTGCAGATCAACGACATCTCCCTGCAGGTATGTTTTCATGGACGTTATTTTTTGTGAGAATGGCTTTTTATTTGCCAATCAGCCCTGACATATGAAATAGGCCCCCCCCCCCCCTTATAAGTTTATGCTAATCATATTCTGTATATAAATGTATCAATAAATAACATATCTAGCTTTTATTGTGACAGACTTAACATAATGCAATACAATTATTAAGAGATGTCCAATAGCATTTCTCAAAAGCCTGTTTAATCATATTTGATACTTTCAACATATCTAAATATGTATGATTAAGTAAATCTAAGTTGCTTTAGTCTAGTAAATGTTCGTATTGAAAGATTACAAATATGAAAGTTATGTTTACTTCATAAAATTCAGTAAAGATATCATGGCAAAAAAAGACATGTACCGTGACCTGAATTGGAATGTTTTTAGAATTATACTAAAGGATCTTTTATTTACCTAAACGTTATAAGCTATAAATCAAATGGCAGAAGGCATGTAGCACATTTTTCAGTAACATTTTAATCATATTGGTAATTCAGAGGCTGTAGAAATTCATATGCCTGTTGTAATACAATAAGGTTGAGCATATTAACATGTATTTCTCTCTCTTGTTAGGATTACATTGCCGTGAAGGAGAAATATGCCAAATACCTCCCTCATTCCAGCGGCAGATACGCAGCCAAGCGTTTCCGTAAGGCTCAGTGTCCCATCGTGGAGCGTGTCACTAACTCTATGATGATGCACGGACGCAACAACGGCAAGAAACTGCTGACCGTCCGCATCGTCAAACACGCCTTTGAGATCATCCACCTGCTCACCGGCGAGGTGAGACAACGGTTTTCCACAGATTTATTAATGCCTGGTTGCCTTTGGTCTGGCGTAAATTTATAGTAGAATGTAAATGTTGTATTAAAAATTGTCAAACTATTTCTAAGATGTTGGGACTTTCTATATAGTAGACCATTTTTATTTCCTTTCTAGAATCCTCTGCAGATCCTGGTGAACGCCATCATCAACAGTGGTCCTCGTGAGGACTCCACTCGTATCGGACGTGCTGGAACCGTGAGGAGACAGGCTGTTGATGTGTCACCTCTGCGCAGGGTCAACCAGGTCCGTATTGCCTAAATAGTTACTTGTCTATTGGCTAACCTTTTATTTTTCTGAGTAAATAATACCAATGAAATGTTCACAGTGGGACCAGGAACATGGCATTAAGAAAATACATGTTGACTTCTAAGGGACTTGATATAAGTTAGCATACTTTTAGTATCCCAAGACACTCTGTCGTACTTGGGTGGCCTTTCATAGAAAATACAGAGCACAGAAATGGCAGGTGGAGATATTGTCTTATGTGAAAGTGGTCACTTATTTTGCGTTATGATTTTAGGCCATCTGGTTGCTTTGCACTGGTGCAAGAGAAGCTGCATTCAGGAACATCAAGACTATTGCAGAGTGTCTTGCTGATGAGCTCATTAACGCCGCCAAGGTGAGATAAACAATCTGATTAGAGCATTTTACTTTTACTATGTTATCAACACCTTCAGGGCTTCTACAGTACCTTAAGGTAATTTGTCTTTTATGAATCTTTTTATTTGATTACTATTAAAGTTTTTTTTTTTTTGGTCTATTGCAGGGTTCCTCCAACTCTTATGCCATCAAGAAGAAAGATGAGCTGGAGAGAGTGGCCAAGTCTAACCGCTAATCTCCATTTTGTACAAATTTGGATCACAATAAAGGAAGAATGAAACCTATTCTTGTCCAGTTTTGTTTTCTGAAATGATTCGGTGCTGATATAATTGCTGTTTTTAGAGTTAAGTAGTATAAAATGAACATAAGGGTGAATTTGGTGTTCCTACACATGTTTTTTGGGCTGATCTACCTCTACTGACAGAAAAAAAGTCCGTTTTTAATGTGTCCCAAAGTAATGTCTGAATGTATTCAATGCTCAATTTATGCAGAGTATTTTAGCAGTTGCGTGGTCAAAAATGACAATTGTGTGGCTGTAAAATATTTCTTCTTTTAAGTCGGTTTCTGTATAATGTTCGTAGAATATTTTCTGCTTTGTTTTTGATCTAAGCTGCCTTGAGGAGTCACAGTTTAGTTAAATCATGATTTTTGGACATCTACAGTCACAAGACCCTCAGTCATTTGACTTTCCATCTTTTCCCTTGCGTGTCTTTCATTAACATATATTCTCTAATCAGATCCATGCTGCTGCTCTATTCTTGCCAGCAAAGGCCTCCGATTGTAACCTTAGGATTATAAAATACTTGTCACGTACTTAAAGGTAATACAGCCTTTTTTTAGATCACTATGAGATTGAAACTCGTTTCTGCCTGCATGATTATATCAAATGGGGAGTAATAGGGCATTGAGACCTATGCCAAAGTTTGACCTCGGAGCTGCATCAACAAACTCCGCTTAAGCCTGAATTCAATTATGTTTCAAGGTGGAGACACATTTTTAATGTTTAAAGGGGAGGGTTAGAGGAAAGATGATCATCTACTGCTTCCATCTGATTTAAGGGTCAGATAATGTACAAACTGGACCCTTCTGAATTGTAAAGGAATTGTGCTGATTAATAACTGGAGGCCAAGAAACATGTCTCAATTTTTTAGATGCATTCTCTTCCTTTGTCTTCTCCCATCTGTGGGTAAGTGAAAAATAAGCCATTGCTGTCACTTTTTTTTTCTTTTTTTTCCACATTTGTTTTATTGTATCAGTTTAACAGTAAATTAAATGTGAAGTTCAGTTCATATGAAATGTCAAGTAACCTAAATGTGTTCCACCTAACTGAACTGGATATTATGTTTGTATTGTGTATCATCTACTATGAATGTGCTAATATATTTAATTCTCTTTATTTGTTCTCTTGTAGTTCCTCTGTTCTGTTATACATGTGTATTTCCTTCTGTCTCACCACTGGACTGTCTCAAGTTCCCAACCAGGTGTCCACCGGGTCAGCTCTGTCTTTCTAGCAAAGCTGTAGGACAGCGGGGTATGTACATGTAAACTTGTCTTTCAGTCCGTGATAGATGAGTGTACATTTTCCTGTGCTTGATTTAATTTCAAGCTGTGAGAACTTCACATTTTAGTGATCATACTTTGAAGAGCATATTTTTATAAACATTTATTCAAACCTTTGTGCATTACTAAATTAAGCACATCTGCATGAAAGCCTTGTGTGAAAATATTGTATTGCAAGAACTGATTATACAAGTGATTATTACGGAGAATACAGGAGACAAATGTGCGTGTCTATGCATGTCATTGTGTGTGATTTTCTTTGAACAGGGGACTTTGAGGTCGTCTTGTATGAAAAGAGCTGCGTTCTTCCTGTCCTGTGTGGACTAACAGGAGAGAAGTTTGCCATGGGTTTAAACTTCACTTTCACCAATGACTGCTGTGATACTCTACTCTGCAATGGCGTCTCAAGCAGGTCTGCTTTCATCTTGTCCAGCACCCTGCTCTCACTTTTTCTGACACTGTTTTATTTACAGTAAGCTTAATTAACTATATCAAGAGAGCAGTCAAAATGTAACTCTTTTGAATTGTGGGGACATTCCATAGGCGTAATGGTTTTTATACTGTGCAAACTCTATGTGCTATTGCCCTACACCTAACCCTACCCCTAAACCTACCCCTTACAGGAAACCTTGCATTTTTACTTTCTCAAAAAAACTGTATGATTCATAAGCGTTTTGAAAAATGGGGACATGGGGTACTGTCCTCATAAGTCACCTTCTCCTTGTAATACCTGTCATACCCATGTCATACAAATTTGTGTCCTCATATGTCACAAAAACACACACACATCTTTCTCTTGCATAATTATAATAATTTCTGTGTAAATGAATGTTTTCTTATTTTTTCTTTGTCTTTATAACAGTTCTAAGATTTTAATGTTTTTATCAGCATTTCTTCATGCATAGAAATGTCACACATGGATACGTTTATATTAAAATAAAAAAGTAACGTTTTGTGTCTACAGACCTGTTTCTTTTATATAGTGGAATTTATTTAATTAAAAAAAATTTTTTTGGGTAATATTATAAACAAACAAAAAAATCATTATTAAATTACTAAGAGTAAAATGGGTAATGAAAACCATTTAACTTGTTTTAAAACTCATTTGAACCCATTTAATCCCACATTTTTCCCAGACATGAAAATATCCAAATGATGTGTCATTAGTAACACTTTTTGAAATAATTTTTTTTTTTTGGGAAAAGTGTGTGAAAAATTGTATTTTATGGTCAGTCACAACTGTAGCCGGTGGGATAATGTGTATACTGAATTAACATATTTCTGCAGTCATAAAAATTGTTAAATATTTTAGCCCAGCTATTTTAAACTTTGATCACATTCTAGGGTTACTATTATGCATAAAAAAACCCTTATACAACACTGATAGGAATACTGAGATCAAATACAAAAAAATCAACGATCAACATATTTCAAAATTGTTACTTTTTTGTAACACATATCATCACATTTTCATATTAGTGCTACCAGTATTACAACATTAATATTCTAACTTATTTGTAACATTTGAACTTGATTTAGTGCAATATTTTGTACTGCTATTAGGGACTGCCAGTGAATGGCTGTTGCATGCATAAAATGCGACTTTTTTTATTCTGACGGTGTATGATTTCTATTAACATTACAGAATAGAACATGATCAATATTATCTTTCAACGTTCAATTTAAATAATTAATTGCACCAACTATGTAGGCTACAATTTCAATTTGTTTATTGTGAAATAACTCAAACATTTATGTTTTTTTTCTGTCCTCTGATAAGCATTGTTCAGGGCTGCTTTAATGCTTTCTCATGATACTTGCAGCCCTGTTTGAATGCACTCTCAGCAGTGAGTGAATGCTCTCTGTGATTGATTGGTTCTGTCTTGCAACATTTGCGTGTCCAGATGAGCAGGAAAATAGTTCTATCCTACACAATTACTCGCTAACAAAGGTTATTCGTCCAATTCAATGCATATTGTACACATTATTATTTTTGTTAAATAAGCAAAACCACTGGTAAATAAAACGCACCTTAGTATCGATATTTTTGTTTGAGTATCGATACTTCGGATCGATACGCCCATCCCTACACATGGAGGAGTGGGATGACTTTCTTTTAGCCTATTTTTTTTTTACAATGTTTTTGTAATGTATTAATTATCACGGGCTGTAATAAAAAACAAGTAGGCCTATACTAATACTAAGAGTAAATATGGTTCGAATGGCCAATATTTATTAGGCTATAAATATGTGGCTATGTTACAGCTCCCCTTTGAAGCTCTTGTGTTTTTCTTTTTTTCCATCTCTCCAATCCTATTCTGCACACAGATGATTGGAGATGAGTTTTGTTCCCATTTTTGTTGCAGTTTGTTGATTTTTGTAAAATAGCTTCTGTTTTTGCTTTTCAGATAAAAGAGTGGTTGTTGCAGGCTCATTTATTGGTAATAAATCATTGATAATAAATATTATTGATGATAATAAATCATCAAAAAAAATGTTTGACTCGTTTTTGAAGCAGCGGTTGCTTATTTGTCTTGCGAGAGTTGGCAACAGTGCTTGTCGCAGCTTATTATTCGCGCGCTGTTGGCTCGAGGAGGCACTAAACAAACAGCACCAACATATCCTATCCTAGGTGTTCAGCACAGGTAATATCATTCTTTTCGAATTCATACGATTAATCATATGTCTGATTTTTCTCGTTGCGCCTTTCTTTGCGTTTGTTAGTTAACGTTACTCGACGTCAACTTCAGAAACTGGCCTCAGGTAACTTAACTCACGCGTAACCTGTTTATTCACCTCGCGTTTTCCTCTGGCTTAATGAGTACATTTAGGCAAAAAGAAAAAAAGACGCTTTCCTCGACTATCATGAATTGCTTGTACAATGTTCTTGCACAGTGAAATATGTCTGAAGCCAGTCATGTACAAGAACCAGAAAGTAACGCTAGAGCTTTGAGTATAAATGAAGTTGAAGAGGATGAGGGAAACCGTGAGGTAAATTATTGTTTAATAATATCTCAGTTATAAAGTAAGTTATGTTTGAGGGGTTGATAAGAGCTGGTTTTTGCATTTAATTTGTGGATTATTTCAGTTCCTGTCAAAGGATCAACTGCATTACCGCAGCGCTCGAACCAAAGAGCTGGACAGCATGCTGGGAGACCTACATTGTGACACCTTGGGTCTTTTTTATTCTTTCTTCAGTTGATTAATAAATTAATTGCACTAAACCTTTACAATGTCTTAGTATGTATACAATGTCTTGATTACATACATAATACTGTATGTAATCATGTAACTTTTTTTCCCCAGATCTGGAGATGGTGGTAATGAGGAAGCTTCAGGCCTCAGTGCTTCAGCGGAGCGACTCTTTGTATAAGGTCATGTCTCTGTGCGCAGAGCTGGACTGTCTCATTGCTTTGGCTCAGGCTTCTCTGGATCACGGCTACTGCTGTCCAACCCTGACATCAAACCACAGGCTGGCCCTGATTGAGTCACGGTACAAATCATCTCTTCTAATGAGATGAATTTTCTGATTTCTCTATTCTTCTGTTCATATATTTGAGCTTTGAGTATAAATGAAGTTGAAGAGGATGAGGGAAACCGTGAGGTAAATTATTGTTTAATAATATCTCAGTTATAAAGTAAGTTACTTATTGCGTTAATAACACAGTGGTGTGCCAATTTTTTTTTTTTTAATTTTAGATTTTTCTGAGTGTATTTGTTCAACAAGGACAAATTGGACTAAGTTATTATGACAGTTGCGATTATACGCTGCATTTTATGCCGGACACCATGGACAACAGCGACCTCCACCTGCTGGATAGAGGTACTTTATTTCTCTCTTTCTGTTGGTCTTTTTTGTATATACTGTATATATTGGAGCATTTCCATTGAGCCGTGTCTCTTCCACTGCTTGTTTGTTCATATATCTTTTGCTTGCACAGTGTCTCTGCCAGAATATTTGACTTGCATGTCAAGCCAAGATGAAGGAAACATTGATTGGAGATGCTTTGATGGCCATTATGTTAGTTTGTTTACCCCATCATGAATTTTCTGTTTCAGTCATACAGGAGCTGAGTCCAAACGTCTTAATAACAAGTGCAAAACAAGAGCAGAGCTTGCTCGAGTTTATCGAAAAGCTTGGTAAACTCTCCAGTTTTAAACTCTCCGACTCTTGCTCAATTGTTATTTTCGAGTTTATATCAAACCAATGTCTAGCTTTGCTTCAATTTCAGAATTAAATCCTGAGTATAAGCCTGAAATAGTCATGTTTCCAAATGCAAACTTTGGTAAGTATTTACACATCGCTTTATTTTATTCTGTATCGCAATTCAGAGGAAATGCTGTTTTGTGAAACACAAAAAGAGAACTTTCGTAGGAGGTTCATACTGCACTTTTCCTTACGTTGAAAGTGGATGGGGATGCCAAAAATGGCGAAAAAAGCTTTGATCTGTGTAACGTTTATACTTATTAAAAGAAATCATAAGAAGTAGAGGTATTATCGAATACTGCATATGTGTGCATTACATTTTGCAGCGTTTTACCAGCTTAGTGAAAAACAGTCACGGTAATTGATCCTGTACCATCTTTTGCAGGTCTGGAGATCAGCAGACAGCGACTCCTCTCAGCACACATCCCATCTCTCTCTCCCACCATCACAGAGAGCGAGAAAATCCCGTATCTCTCCTCCTGTATCCCATTAGACTCAGTGCTGATGGTGAGACATCAGATGGTTTATGCTAGATGAATAAATGGGCATATCATGACGATCTTCTCTGCCGTAGATGAGGTCAATAGGAGGGCTGTTGAAGTGTCTGGAGAGGAGGAGAGTTGGCTTAGACATGGAAGACAGCAGTATGGGCGTCCCCATATTGCAGTTTTTGGCTTACACACTGTAAGACATTTGTGTATCAATCACTTTTTTTATTTTTATTTTTGTGAGAATAAAACTCTGGTTTATTTGTTCATTATTTTGTAGGAAAGATGTTGTGTACATCGACAAAGACACATATAGGTTGGTCATATGAATCGGTCCCATCCTTTGTTCCTTTTTCTATAAATTCATCTATTTGGAGCTGTTAAAACTTGTTTGCACTCTTTCCTCAGTGCCCTCCAGATCTTTAAATCTGAGCTGCATCCTTCCGTCTTTAAGCTCCAGTTAGGAGAGAAAGAAGGATTGAGTCTTTATGGTAAAATGTATTATTCTGTGCACCATTTAAAGTTAATCAAATTTGAATTTTTTGTGTAAGGGTTTTGAAACTGTTGTCCACAACAAAAAACATGGAAAGCTAGGGGATCCATGAAAAAGTTTAGATAAAAATGGTGTAAAAACAAATAAATAATAAAAAATAAGTTTAAAATCAATAAATGAATAATAAAATTGTATCACAATAAAATATATTTAAAGAAAAAAATATAAATAAAAAATGTAAAATCCAAAAGAACAGTTCTATAGTGAATAGAAGAAATGCAATAATAGAAATTTTATATTTTCTAAATAATATTTTGCACATTTTTATAATAGTTTTCAAAGTTGAAATCAGTAAATATATGTTCAAAATGTGCTAAATTATACATATTTTCTTCTGGCCTCTAAAACACTGAAATCCCCTGTTTTAGTGGGTAGTCAGAAAAGTTGAGAATGGTCATTGTTTTATGGAAAGTTATAATATATAAAAAAGGAATAATATATTATTTAAAGGAATAGCTCAACCAAAAATGAAAATTCTGCCATCATTTACTCATGTAATTTCCAAACCCTCTATTCAAAATGAGAAGAAATCCTGAATAATGCTTATGCTGATTTTTTTATGCAGTAAAAGTGAATGGAGTAAATACCCGCATTGTGATTTTTGCAGGTGTTCTGAATTGCTGTCGGAGCAAGTTTGGCTCTCTGCTTTTACGGTAAAATCCTGGTTTTATAACAGATAATTTAGCACATTTAAAAGGTGTTTAAGCCCTAACATAGACTTCCTTTTTCTCGTTTGTTTTAGGCAGTGGTTCCACAGACCTACTCGAGATCTGAACATTCTGAAGAAGCGTCAGGAAGTGATCCGTTTCTTCACATCCCCTCGTAACTTTGCTGATCTTAACACTTTGCAGAGTTCCCTGCGGAATATCAAGAACATCTTGGTACAGTTTTCAGCATTTTGTCTAAAGCTTAACATTATTTAATCAGAGCCAAATTACAAAACGACAAAAGCCACACAAATAAAGTGACACTTAGCTTGTCTTTCATACAGACGCTGCTGCATAAAATGTCTCTCGCTAACCCGAAGGTTGTCGTCTGGCAAAGTCTGTATAAGGTACAGCACTCAGTTAATTTATTATTGCCTATCCTGGCTTGTTTTTTTTGTTCATTCATGTTTCTCTTTTATCAGACGGTGTATAATGCATTGTGCATTAGGGACACCATTCGCTCCATGCCCCAGTCCATCCAACTCTTCAGTGAAATCAGTCAAAACTTCACTGATGATCTTTTCTACATCGCTACATACATCAGTAAAGTGGTGAGTCTGAATACTATTTTATTTTCTGTTGTTAAATTATTGCTGAATTAATGTAATTGCTTTGGGGTTGTCATTCTCCATTGCAGGTGGACTTTGAAGGAAGTGTAGCTGAGAACCGATTCACTGTCAGGCCAAATGTCGATCCTGTTATTGACGAGAGTGAGTGGTTTTCCATTGATTTCTTCAGTTCTGATGCAACAGTAACTAAAAGTCCACAATATATCGGTGGCTGATACATTATTCGCAGATAACTAGGAAAATGAAACTATTGTTTATTTATCCACCTTATTTTTCAACTTGAAATTAAGTTATTTTCTGTAAATGTACAAGACTTCAGATTAATATACTGATGAGTCATTGAAATATTTACATAGCGAATTGCAATATCATCCTTCAGCTGGTTTCTAATAATTACGATTCCTGTCTAGATAACAAGTTCCTTGAACCACAGCACTGGGGATTCTCTTGTTCTAGTGGATGAGTTTGGTAAAGGAACCAACACTGTAAGTGTAAAGAACCAGGAGGAGCAAACAGGACTTGATAGAAAAGCAAGAATTGAAAAGCATTTCAACTAATATTGCGTGTGTGTTTATGATGCAGGTGGATGGATTGGCTCTCCTGACTGCAAGTCTCAATAACTGGATGCGTCGTGGGCCACAGTGTCCTCACTTACTTATGTCGACATGCTTCCACAGCCTCATACAGCTGGGCTTGATCTCTGATTCTCCACTGCTGGATTTACTGGTGCCACAGAAACACGCTATGACCAGAAAAGACATTTTTCATAGACCATTACCTTCACTGTGATTTCAAGAATAAAAAAACAACTTGTGCATTTTTGGTTTTCGTTTGCAGACTCTAGAGACAGCAATAGAGGGAGAAGAGCTGGTGTTTTTGTACCAAGTGAAAAACGGCATCTGCCAGTCGAGTTGTGCGGCTAATATCGCCACTCTGGCCGGCATTCCCGATGACCTGGTCAAGAGAGGAGTGGAGGTATGATACAGATGTTATCTTTTATAAGAAAATTTATCTTAACATTCCCTTTCCGAAAACATAAATTTTTTTTTAAATGCTTTTTCTTGGTTTTATTTGTTTAAATTTTAGGGCAAGAAACAGGCAAAAACATAGTTTTTTCATGCACTGGTAAATTTTGAGATATTTGGCTTTTCATATTTTGCATATTTCAATCTAACAAGAAACTTGTTTATTTTATTGCACTTTATTTATTTGCATCTGTAGATTTCATTTAAAATACATATCTTCAAAGGCTGTTTCCTCAAAATGTGTTTTTCATGCGCTGAGCCAGAAATTTTCACTTCAGTAGCATTTACATAAACCAAACTTGTATTCCTATCTACAGTATATTTTGAAGGTTTTTATATATTTGGTTTGTTCCTATCGTCTATGAACTTTAAACATTTTTTTTTTACTTTGTTATGCAGATGTCCTAGAAATTGTTCCCTGGGAACATGTCCAGTTTTTTCTTCCAATGTTTTTATAATGTTTTTTCTTGTTTATGCAAACATCCTCTGATTGTTCCCCCAGGAATATTGTGAAATTTGACTCACTGATATATATATTTTTTGCTTTTTAAATGAACGTTTATCGTTAACTGTGTACCCTTCCTGAACATGTCACCATGTTTATGTAATGTCCTGCATCTCTGTGAAATAAAAGTTTAAAAGTCCACAATATATCGGTGGCTGATACATTATTCGCAGATAACTAGGAAAATGAAACTATTGTTTATTTATCCACCTTATTTTTCAACTTGAAATTAAGTTATTTTCTGTAAATGTACAAGACTTCAGATTAATATTGCCACTATAGGTAAATAACTAGAAGAATAATAAAGTGCAGTAAATGGTAAAAGCTATTTGTGCTTCAAATCAGTGCGTTCATGATTGCTATAATAATATCATGAAAACAAAGAGAATAATTTGAAAAGAAATCCCGCATATTGAAATTGCCCACCCACTCTTACATTAAAAATAGGTGGATAGCTAGAAGTTTGTTGGCTCTTCATTTTTATTATATACATTTTTGGTTTATTCTCTTCTTTACAGAGAAAAGAAGGATGATGGGTCTCCCAGATTTCCTGACAGATGTGGCTCGTGCTGAGCTGGAAAAACTGGACCCTCGCTTCTCCACCTGCAGCATCATCTACATCCCTCTGGTCAGGACGGGATTAATGCTGCTCTCCATTCATTAAAGTGTGATGTGTAACCTCATTGTTGACACAGAGCTGTTAACATAAAGGTTGTGGGTTTAATTCCTTGTTGGAGCGACCCAATAAATGAAGAGTCAGTGAGGTGGCCATTGTGCCCCTGAGCAGGCCACTTGACCCCAGCTCGCTCGCGGATGACTGTTTCTGTAATTAGTGCACTGCAGTGTGGCTAAATGACAAGCAGCTGTAACGACTGTGGCATATGGGTTAACAAAAGCAGCAAGCAGTGCTGTTTTATTTAATAGTGAAATAGCTTGCAATTATTCACAGGATTTCAATTTATTGTGACATTTCTGTGCCACCAAACAGAATTCCAAAAATACTGATTGTTTTTCCAAATAGATTTCCTAAACACTTCTAAAATCCTCTTGCTCCATTGATTATGCAAACAGGAAGCCCTTCACTAAATTCATAACATCGGTTGAGCCATCTGTAGACATTTTGAGCCACTCAAACACATTGCAATGTTGAAAGAGGAGAATCAGCCTATTAAAGGTTTTCACCTTAAAAGATCTATTTGAAATATCAAAATGAATAGGTTTTAGAGTTGCTAATTGATAACGAGCAGCATAAGGTATTTTGCATTTCAAGGCAAAAATTGTTGTAAAACATAAATTCAGATGCCTGTATAAATTTTAATAGCTAGTGCTTACATTTATTTAACTGATGTACATGATGACATCCTTGTATTTCATTCTGTTTTGGATGACAGATTGGATTTTTATTGTCGGTGCCAAGATTACCCACCATGCTGGATAAACAGAGCTTTGAGATTGAGGGTCTTAATTTCATGGTGAGTATGGTAGTACTTTTAAAAAAAAAATTCAAGGCAGCACAGAGTTTTCAAGTTCAAAGTCTAACTTTGAATAGCGATCTATCACCGTTATTTATCAGCGTTAAATGTGTGCGTGCTGTTTAGTCCATTTTTGACATTATAGGATTTAATCTCCTAAATATCATCTATGCAGGTGTCAGAGTTATACAGAACAGGAAGAACCATCAGAAAGATGAACAGCCCATCTTCAGATGAACAGTACAGCAGGTATGGGATGGTCTGAACAGCGAAACTATTATTCTTAAATTCTCTCCTCCTTCTACTTAAAATACATTTCCTGATTCAGGTGTGTTGAGGTGGTGGAGAAATTCCTCAGTATTGATCTGGATGACCCTGAGCTGGATCCCGATTCTTACTTGAAAGATGAGGTGCTCCCAACACTTGAAGAGGTGCTGTGATAACATCGAAACTGTACTGTGGGTTCATTTTGTGGGAATTTAGGAGAAATACATTTTAATTTCAAGGTTTCAACGTTCACAAACGCAAACATTTAAACCTGATGTTTTGAATTATATTATGCTTGCTTGCGTTCCGAAAGGGAAATTGAATTGTTGTTGTGTGATTCAATAAAAGAATCAGTTCGTAATATAAATTTGCTCATGATTTGAACATATTAGTCATGCTATATGTTTGTTTTTGCAGCGTTTAGCATTACTTTGTTGTAAACAGGCTTTTTAAATTTTATTTCATCACCTATTCACAGGAGCACTGCCACAGAATGGTGGTGCAGAAAACACTAATTATTAACTCTCTAGGGGGCTGACTTGATTTCAGAGGACTGTTAATGAGTTTCCTCAAGTAATCAGTTGTCACCGCATTAGAAAGAAACAACAACTTGCTCAGAGTTTATCAAATCAATTAAGTTCTCGAGCCATCTGTCGCAAGAGAACCAAAAAAGATCTGCTCTGGTAGGATTACCTTCTGTGTGGGAAACCGAGCAGATAGAGAACGCCCACCACAAAGACCTTAAATAACATCCACATAATTTATTGCAGAATCAAAAGCACTCAGTAGAGTGAATTAGACCAGGCTTGTCAAAGGTAAAAAAAAGTTAGGGATAGTTACTTGCTAGATTATTTTATATATACTATTATAGTATTTATTCATGTTTTGACTTCTTTTGTATTTAATCTATATTTAGTTTTAATTTTAATGTAGATGTATTTTTTTTATATAGCTTTATTTTTATTTCAATTACAGTTTTAGCAATTTTACTACTTCAACTAAAATATATTTATACAGTAATTTTCGATTAGGTTTTTTTTTTCAGTTACGTTTTTCATGCAATATTTGTTTTCAATTACGACAATTTTCAATTTTTGTTTTATTTAACAGTAACACCACTGTAAGATTAGTGACACTTAATGCTACAACAGACTTGAGAGGTGTGAATTTAACCAATCTAACAAGTGCAAAATCCAGAAAACAGTCAGATTTGGCTACAAAAGTTGTGTGTTAGAGAGTCTACTACGGTGAATTTGTCACTTTCAGCCCTGGATAATTTGTATAAATTAATTCAAGCCATCTATTCAGCTTTCTGAGGTCTACTCAACTATGCTTAGGAGCGGTGCTATTGTGATGAGATATGTGCTGAAGTTAATGAAATGCATCTACATCCACAAGTAATAGTTGTTATGCCATAATGAATGAATATACTGTCTGTTTGTGCCGTTAACTGTGTTGAGGAAACAAATTATTGTAATGGTTGTGCTCGGACAGAGCCTTCATTGTAGCTGCAATAAGTGCTATTATTTTGCCATAATGACAAAGCATGTGCATCAGCTAAGTCAGCAAAACTGACACCATTAATTTAAATCACTAAATATATCTGTGATGATGTAGCTCATTTTATACAACAGCTGATTGGGAACTCTTAGATGCTTCATATGGATCGAAAACAATACCAAAAAACAACATCCGTAATGAATAACAAGATATTTGGATGTTTATAGTATAAAAATAGAGAAACACTTATGAATGCACTGCTCTCACAGTGTTTTGGGTATATTGCTGCACAGTTGAGTAAAATGGTCTGTCGGGTAATTTGAAAAGGTCTTTTGTGTGCTGACATTTAGATGAAATTTTTATTCAAATCAAAAATATAATTTAATGTGACTGAATCAACCTAAATTACACCAGCAAAAGTATTAAGTCAGATAGCTTGCTAAGATACAAATGTTGTTTTTTGGCTCCGCAATTATTAAGAATGCAAAACTTTAAGTAGGGGTATAGCTGTTGCAATATATATATCATAATATATAGACAGATTTTAGCAACCTTTCAGTCTGCCTGCAAAAAGACAGTGAAATGTCTGTAAAAACATTTTCAGCTCTGTATCATCTGCTTTTACTGGAAAAAAGAGACTGCCCAAAATAAGACACAATGTCTCTTGTCCATCACAACCTGACCCAAAAGTGCAGTTCATTTGACATTTGGATGATGTTATAAATGCTTTTTATATTTGTGTCAGATTTGTACACAGTAAGCCTCCCACTTTTCATTAAAAGCCATTTCAAAAGGTACTTTTGTTGACATTAATGGTCCATCACACGATTACTGCTATTCTGGAACAACAATTAAGTATTTCGGTTGTAATTTAAGGTGGATACTTGTCAAGTCAGAGCTCTTCATTTTTGCCACTTACTGTCAGTTTCTGAAGGGAGAAAATGACATTTGACATTTGCAGAGGCAGATGATGAAAGGGTCAGTCAGTCACTCAGGATTTAGTGTCTTGCTGAAGAACACGTAAGTGCTGGGGGTTTGACAGAATAAGATAAATTCAGCATTTCAAGGGTTTTTTGAATGCTTCCTTCTTTCTTAATACTTTTTTTTTTCACCAGAACATTTCAAAATAGTGATCTGATTTATTTGCTAGCAAAAAAGAAAGTTTTGAGTTGAAAACAATCTTATGATAATGCTGTATTGACATTGAAGTACTCAGTAATGCAAATTAACTACATATTATGCATAACTGACAAGAGTAAATCATTCCCACAGAGTTTTATGAGGTCAGTGTCAAACACCATGATAATCCCGCAGATCTCTTGTTGGACTCGGTAAGCAATTGTTTGGCATGCTTTGCACCTTTTAATGAAGCCCCATCAGATAAGCTCTCAGTCCGTCACTTTACATGCATCAATCCTGATCCCATTTTGTCCTTATGCATTAATCTCTCTAACTTGAGGTATAAAAACCACCGCTGTATAAAGCACTTCTTAGTAAATCTGGCACTTGCAGGGATGATCATGGTCTGCTTTGGCTTCACCTTTACTTCAGCTTTGAACAGCCATTTCATCCTTTGACCAAATGTGATGCACGTTGATGGTTTTATGGTGACACTTGTGAGTTGGTTGCTGCAACCCTTTTAGAGGTAAAAACCATCTCATATGACTATCAAGCCATGTCTTCAGTTGATTTATAATGTTAAAGTCTTGAATTTGTCCAATTCTCTCCTAGGATTAAAGTAACACTGGTCGCTTATAGCTACTGGCCATTGAAAGAAGATATGTGGTCTGTAAGTCCATGAGGAGCTTCAAATTAACTGCATGACATCCTTTGGATGGAGTTGACTTGGATGGCCATGACTTGTATCACTGCATTTTCTGGCTGGTCTAGGTGAGCATCTTTTCATTTCAAACTTCTTTATTTTTTTTCTTGGTTATGTAAGTGAGGTCTAGAAGATAAAAACGTAATGCAGTTTTGGGCTAGTCATTGAAAAGTCGAATGTTTAACAAGTCGAAGTCAATCAAAAAAGACACTTAACCTCCTGTTGCTCTAGATATGTCCATGATGTGTGCTGTGGGTTACTTTGGAGAAAAGCATGTGCTAAATGAGTGTTTTCTGAAGAAGCGTTATTATGGATTATGGACTGGCATTTATTGGCCAGAATTGAAGGTTTAAAGTTAAAACCTCTTAATGATGAAATTGTTTCTTACAAACAGGCAGCTTTCCACTTCACAAAATGTTAATTGATGGACTGGAGTCGTGTGGATTATTGTGATGTTTTTATCAGCTGTTTGGACTCTCATTCTGACGGCACCCATTCACTGCAGAGGATCCATTGGTGAGCAAGAGATGTAATGCTATTCAAATCTGTTCCGATGAAGAAACAAAATAAGGGGCTTATTGCTTTTATAATACGGTTATTCCATATACGTAGTAAGGTTTCACAGAATAAAACAGAGCAAATAAAGTGTAATAATATAAATAAAAACAGTATTCTTCCACCAAACAATGTAGTTCCTCAGAAACAGTTGGGGTTCCAACAAAGTGTTTGCCGAGCAGCACACAGAAGTAAACAAAGGTGTATGTTTGTAGTGTAATTTACAACAGCTTCGAATGTGGCTTAACCAATCAGAATCAAGGACCGGAACTATCCGTTTTATAACCATCTTTAGCAAATCTTTCTTTTCCTTGTGTATTGGTGCTGATTGTCTCTTCATATCTCTTCTTACAGGTGCATTTCTGAAATTCTGCAGTGCTTATGTGGACCATATTACTACACACTCATATTCAGTAATAAGTCCTGTCTTGTTTCCATTAATTGGCCAATTTATAACTCATCTTCACTTATGGATGAATTTAATCATAGCAGTTGTTGTCCTTCAAACTGATCTGATTTGAGAACACTTAAAAACTTTATAATTCACTAGGGAAGGCAGAATTTAAACATATAGTTGCACTTACCACAGAGGAAAAGGATGCCAATACACCTTGCATGACTTGGCAGGCCACAGCACAGCAACAAGAACATGTTGTAAGTCCATAATTTTATAAATCTGATTTCTGTCACCGCAAGAAAAGAGATGAAGGTTTTCAGATTACAGGGAGAGGATGTGTGTTGTTGACAGCGGATTGGCTTTTTGGCTCCCTCTAGTGGTTTGTCTCTCAAATAGTTAACATGATGTGCACTACTTGGGATTTTAGCCAGTTTAGTATTCATTGTTGTACATTTCTCGGCTTGAATGTGATATTCTGTGATAATCGTGTGTCCATGTTGTTTTAAACAGAAAGGCTACTTCGGATCTGGAATATGGTGTATTTGGAAAGAGAAAGTGAAGGAGGATGTTCTTATCAGCATTTTGAATCATAATGAATCAGCAGCAGTGAAATGAAACAGTGGATTTTTATTCCTTCTTCCACACTTCTGCTGTGAGTAATTTTGTTTTTGTGGCCGCTTTGATCCTGATACCATGGCTCAGGATTTGGATTCTGGTCCAAAATCAGCACGAGCAACTTTGACTGCAAGAAGAGCCTTAAGATGCATGCAGCCAAACGCAGAAATTAGATGCATCCAAATATCATTCATATTACAGTAATGCAAAACACAGTGATATGTAATTGAAATGGTAAATTCATGATAGTATTTGTTGTTCTGCCTTTGATTTGTGCTGAAATACAGTAAAAATTTGCTGTATTACAGTAACAAGAATCACTATCTAAATAAAAAACACAAGTAAAACAATGACAATTTAGGAGAACATGCTTAATTGTCATCAAAATAGTGTTTTAAAGTAAGTTTGTATTTGCTACAGTCTATTAGTTTACATTTACATATCAACCTCTCAGATTTGACCACTTTTCTCTTCATTAGGGAGATGCAAATATTCATTACAGTACATCCATATTCAACCCTTTTGTTTCTCTTTTGCTTTTCAATTTCTTTTTCCTGCTTCTCTCTGCCTTTTTTCAGTTTAGCACGTTCCCTTTGCAGTTGTCTTCTAATCGATAAGGTTTTTCTGCCTTGTATGTGCCTCTGTGTATGTGAGAGAGGGAGAGAAAGAGCGAGTGTGAATGTATGTATTGATATTTCAGGTAAATTGCATCGCTCTCTTACAACCCACTGAATTTTCCGAGACAGCTTGATGCTCATTGGAGACTGTAATACGTGTTCTAGTTACATTAATGCGGGAGACTATGAGCCTCGACACATCACGTCTTATAGACAGACAAAAGACGAGACAATGCAAAGTTGTTTCCTCTAATCGTGGGATTTAAAACACAGACAGTGCTCTATCGGCATGCTTGTCTGTCACTATATTGCTAGTCACTATTGGCTTAATGCTGTGAAAAGAAGATCTTTCTCAGACTGATTGTGCTCTACATATCATTCATTAGAAAACGGATTGTTCTGTCTCTGTTAAAAGCTGCATTCAATGCTATTGTGAAACTCAGTATACTATGACTGCACAGTTGAATTTTATATTAATGCACAAAGTAGCTTATGTTGCTTTGCAACCGTAAACAGCCTACACTTAGACTGTATTAATTGGTAAAAGAATATTTGGTAAAACTTTACTTGAAGGCTTTATATATAATGCATCATAAAAGTATTTTAATGCATTAATTATGCCTTAATACAGTGAGTTTAACATGCATGAGGGTGTTTAAGGTTTTAGTGACCTAAAATAAGAGGCATTAACTTTAATTTAAAAATGATTGTCAACCAAAACCTTATTGGTTTTATAAATTTCAGAAAAACTATATTGTATATAAAGTTATTCATAAAGTACACTGTCATGCATTATATCTTGCCATAAATTATTGTAACCACAATTAAAATCCACTATAATATTTGCAGATTGCTTGTTACATCTGAAATCGGTTGTTTTGTAATATATTATACATTCTAAAGGTGTAATAATGAATAGATAAGTATTATAATGTATCATAACTATGGTTAAAAACATTCATGGGATCATACAGTGCATTATTAATTAGTTATAATAATTAAAGCATCACACGTCATTTTAAAATCTATTCTGCATAAAGGATTCAGGTGAAGTGTTTATGAAAATGTTTACGGTTATTAATAAAAGTAATCAAAATATCTAAATAAAAATGCATAAATTAACATAAATAAATGTATTTACATTGATATTTTTTATTTATCATATTGCTTTTGCCATCATTTTATAAACTCAATAAAGGACTCAAGACCTTGCTAAAATCTTAAAATACCCCACATGTTTAAATAACTATAATGCATGAAAAGGTTATGTTGGAATTTAATTGATTCTGTACATATTTGCATGTTCAATCAGCAGTTTTATTTCAATTACACTCGCATGACTGTTCTAGACATTGGTGGCCTTTCTTAAATCTTTCATTGTCTTTGCAGAGGCATTGAACATCTCGCAGACTGTAACAGGAGCATGACAGAGTGGACATGGGACAGAGAATGGAAAGTTGCAGCCCATTCTGCGTTCGGTTAATGAGAGGTAGGTGGTCTGTCAGAGAGGAGAAGGCGCCATCATGGCCTTTAGCGTTTGGCAAAAAAATACTCTCATGTTTATTCATGTGGGCTTCTCGTGGAGCCCAGAGGAATAGGTGTGTTGCGCCATAATGAAACCAAGCTACAGGCACGCACGATATGCTCGAGTAGAACTTTAATTGCATTTGGCTTCCACTAATTTATCATTTCTAGATGAGCTTTTAGTTTTTTGTCCCTGTATAATCATTCAAGCCTAGTTGGCTTTTGTGAATTTTTAAATGTCTGATGTTTGAATCAACTAAAATTAGTCTTTGTTGTGGTTAAATTATTGCATTGTTTCATGGCAACAAGCTACAAACGTGGTACTCGCTAATTATATGAGTCAGGTTGACTTCCAGAGGTAATGTAAACATGATTCATGTTTTTAGGCGATGAGACACAGGGCTGTAAATATATATTGGAATAATCAGCTCTGCATGTGTGTGACGGTCTATAGCAAGAGTCTGTGATAATAGGATTCATGTAGATGATGGGGTTTGTATGAGCTTTGCGCGGTGGGGGTTGGTCCTCTTTGGATAAATCCGATTTCTTTGGCATCGTCTCGGAATCTTTGCTGCAGTGGGACAGCGGGACAGCTGTTACCAATGACCAGAGGAAAAACATTGATTCCTTTTCTTTCTGTCGGGCTTTTGTCTGAGAAGGGATGGGAGGTTGCCAAAATCACTTTTAATTGGCTGAAGGTGCATATAAAGATTTCTTTGTCTAGACTAATATGGAGGAAATGGGACAATGCTCAGTGTAATCATCTCTGATAATTTCCCAAAATGAATTTCTGCCTCATATGGCAAAAAAATAAATGCCACAATATTATTCATTATTGTTACTTTGTTTGCCATTAAAAAATGAATAAATAAATCAAATAAAAATTATATATATATATATATATATTTCCTTATTTAATTCCATAATTATTTGTCATTGAAAATTGTATTAACAGCATAACACTTTGAGTTGAATTGAAATGTGCATGTATAATATTAAATTATTACCTTTGAGTATAGGGAAAGGCATATATTGAAATGATTAAATGCTGTTGTGAATGAAAATTCAGGAGGAGCATGTTCATCTAATCCTGTCAATCACAAAGCAGTATAACAACAGCTTGTATCATTCTTCTGCTACCCCTCCACCATTCAAAATCCACCTTTATTTCTATTCATCTCTGTTATATATTCAGTAATTATGTAGTCAGGGGGAAGTCTATATACACATTGCTTGTATATAGATGTAGTGCAAGTAAAAATGAGCAGATTATCATCAGACATGTTTTCTGGGGTACTAGGACATGGCAGGGCTACACAACTGACAAATTAAATTGAAATGTATATACTTATTTGTATGTATAAAGGAGTTATTATGGATTAAACATGTTCAGAGGTATTCATCTTTTGGTATAACCTCCTGCTTCCCTTTTTTCACAAAGTGTGCTATTTCTCTAGTGCACAATATGTCAACATTGTCAGATACAAAAATAATGTGTGCTGCCATGTCAAATATTTATTAAAAATATTGACAAATCTAGCATTCAGTGTTGACTTGGGAATACAGGATGATTTCATACTTAACGTCAGCTCTGTTGATTGAAAAAATCTGAAAAAAAAAAATCTGGTTTGACAGATGATGGTGTTGATGACATAATCATATTATTACATATATTAAGCTATTTTGTTTCCCTGGTGTTTCTAGATAAAAACAAATATAGTATTATATTTATATATATATATATTTATATACAAATATATATTGTCAATATAAATATATATTATAATATAATAAATAATTGTTTTGATTTATCCTTTTTTTGTCAAGTCATATGTAGTAGTGATGTGTTTTAAGATACATGCTTTATTTGTGTTTTTTGTAAAGGGATAGTTCACCCAAAAATGAAAATTCTGTCATTAATTACTCACCCTCATGTCGTTCCAAACCCATAAGACCTTGGTTCATCTTCAGAACACCAATTAAGATATTTTTGATGAAATCCGAGAGCTTTAGACAGCAATGGAATTACCACGTTTAAGGCCTAGAAAGAAAACAAAAATAATGACTTTATTCAACAGTTTCAACAATTAATAAATTTGTTCAATATTTTCTTCTCTTCTGTGTCAGAATTCGATACGCATAAGATGAACGAGGGTCTTACAGGTTTGGAACGACATGAAGGTGAGTAATTAATGACAGAATTTTAATTTTTGGATAAACTATCCCTTTAAATATAAGACAATATATATCTTGAATTTAAAATCGTTAAACATAAGATATAAGTTAATATGTTCATATAAATTCTAACAATATATTTTTTTTCTCCAGGAACTGTCGGAAAGATGTCATGGTTAAGTTCAGCAGCACTCTGCTCATCTTATCAACAGAGTCAGAGATCCTCGTCTTTCATTTGGTAAAATCAAGACCTCACACTCAGAATGCATGAGCTCATGCCTCAGTGGACTTCACTCTCTATTTGTATCAATCGCTTTTCAGAAAGGACAATTGAGAGCATTAGACTTTTTATGCCACTGAGTTTCTTTAGGAATACCAATCACAAGCAAATCTCTGAGTGACATGTTGAAGGGAAACTTAGCGAAGCACACGTCAGCTTCAAAGTCTCTGTCTTTGCTCAAATTAGCTCACTGTCTTACTTTCCCAGCATCCATTGCATGTCCAAAAGGTTCCATTGACTGTTTTTTTCTTTGAAAATAATTGGTACCAACAGAGATCATTTTAAATGTATTTTTAAGGAGAGATTCACAGAAGAACACTCGCAAATTTGAGGTCTGTCCCACAGGCTGTCATGTTTCCAGTCACATTTTCACATTTTCCCTTACAAGTTTCAGTAAGTCAGCGAGACCGATTTATCTTGCAGAAATGCTCAAGCCAGCACTGGTGGAAGGCTACATTTGCATTCCTTCCAACAATTATTTCACTGTTTTTGCTCCTGAGACTCCTGCACCAGTGAGAAACCCACATTCATCCATATCAATTAGCCGCGGGTCTGTCACGGCTGTTTACACGGCCAGTGTAGCATCACGGCATAAACTAATGAAGTGACCATCTGGATCTAGGAGACCCGCGAGGAGGTTCTGGAACACCAGCAGTCATGAACTGGAAGAATAGCTTGTTTCAACAAACAAATATTTGCTTCGGTTAAGCCAACTGGAATATACTGAAACACTTTATTGCATGATCAGACAACATAGAAGAAACTATCTTGGAATAAGCTACCAGAGTGTCCCTGTCCATCTCCAGCTGATGACCTTTAACACTTTATTAAAATGCACAGTGAGTTATGTACATTTGTATCTTAAAAAGGCATTCGGTTTAATGATGGAGCGCTCACTTCAACATCAACTGCTGACAAAAAGGTCAGTGGAATCCAATGTTACAGCAGATGGTTAAAGAAATAAACAATTTACATTAAAGATTTTATTGATAATTGAAGATAAAGCTACCATTTTTAGTTTTTCCCAGTTCTCACATGTCCAGGTGACGGTTTCCATTACTTGACTTGCTGAGTACAGATTACTAGTAATTAAAAACATGTATGTAAAGCTATTGAAGCAATGAATATTGCATGACTTTCTTTCAGTTTAAATCCTCAAGCCCTGTAGCCTCTAGAGACCAGAGTCCATCCATGTCCAGTAATTGAATCATGTCTTTGCTTAACAATGTAAAAGCCATTCGAATCTCATCATGATTTTTTTGTAATAATTGAATGAGGATTTTAGTAGCATTATGACTATGATTGTATTCTGATAGACATCATGTATAGGCTGAATACAATGTATAGGCCTATACTACATTTTTATTGACTTTTTATTTCTAAGTTTGACAATGTTTATTTCAATTTTTTAGGCATGTGAGGCGAAAGGACTCGGAGATGACTTCTTTGCACAGAAATGCATTTGACATGGATTCCAAAATTGATCTGAGCCATTGACTGATGATTAGCGTTTCCACCTCGGGACACCCCTGCAAAACTCCACTTATTGTTAAATTATTTCTTTACATTAGGGTTAAGTTTATCTTGAGTAATTGTTCTCCCTATAGAATCTGCATCTAAGCAGCAAATATACTGTGACTTTTTAATGCCGCACAGAGCTGATTTGAATGTACTTACACATAAATTGTGGGAAACAATGTGTCACATGCTAAATTTTAAACAAGAACAATAACCGTGTGAAGACATAATAGGAGAAGACTTTGCCATTTAAAGATGTGCACTGCTTGTAGTGTGTTTATTAATCGGTCCATCATGAATTATTACTTATATAAAGTAATCTAAAAGGGAGGGATGCAGCATTGTAATATTGTCTACACGGACCATGTCATTTGAATCTAATCTAATCTGAGCAAGATTCCCTTCAAACAGGCTCTTCTGCAATAACACACAGCATTACAGACCTATAAAACCCATGAAGGACATCAAACTGTGATTTTGACCCGAATGAAGAAGCGTTAGAAGCGCCACCTGTGCCCAGTTCCAAAGGTCAACGTTAGGGGGGCAACCTTGTCAATCAAACCCCAGGACCACCCCTTAAACGAAACAGGAGATGAATTTCACATGTATATTTTAAGATGTGCATTTAGGATGCGACATGTTTGAGTACAGCTTTTGGGAGTCCAAATACTGATGTGTGCTTATCTTTATATCAAGCCTGAGATTATATTTAGCTACCCGACGTTTAGATATCATGGACAACATTGTTAAAATGCTAATAGAGATCTCTGGTATTTGACATGCCATTAATAATCGGCATGGTGACCTTTTCAAATTCGGCTTGTTCCTACTGCCTCATATGCACTGACTCAGACCACTGGAGCATTTAAAAGCAGCAGTGGTGTTATAGATGTGTGAATAACAATATATGAGGTCTCGAAATTGTTTTTAGATGTCCAACTGAGCAAAGCGAGGAAATTGTCTTACTCTTTTGCTGGCTGATCACTCCTGCTGTTTTAAAAATGTGAACATCTGAGTAGGGCAAAATTCAGAATTCAAAAAATTATCTCTTTTTTAATTTATGAGATCCATCCATCATTCTAACATTCCATTATCCGTCCATCCATCCATTAGGCCTTCAAGTCATTTTCAAAATCTTCAAAAGGTGTCACACCCATATTTGTATATTGTATTATATTTGTATGTTTTCAGGGCTGGCCTTTGTACGGGCCACTAAATGACTACTCTTTATTTCTTTATAAACCTCCCTTTAGGAATAGAACAAGACCCTCCCCAGACATTGGCAACAAAGTTAAGTTCATACTATATTCTAGTATTGTTAAGATTTGTCTTCAGAGGTTTATTAGTTGAAGTTGTCCACATATTTTTAGTCATGTTGTGTTAAATTGGGAAAAGTTTAATATTTATGTTATTCATGTTGTTTTGGCCCCATGAATAGATAAACTCTGCAGTGGAATATGATCAATCATGCAAGAGATATGTTGTGGAGAGACACTAAAAAGTGAGTTTCAAAGTATATTCCCTTTCTCATTCAGAGCATTAAGTTTGTAAATTTCCACATCAAAGATGCCCGAAAGCAACCGTATACTCTCCAAAGACAGTGTGAACTTGAATGACAGACAATAAAATTTAGTGCCTGGAATGCAACTCCTCAAAAAATAATTGTCTTTTGATAATTGTTATTGTGTCAGAAAAACAGATCATTTGCCTTTAAAAAAGAAAATTTTGTGATTGTTTATTCACTCTCATGTGACTTGAAACTCTTATGACTTTTCCCCCCATAGAGCACCAAAACTTATGCAAATACCAGAGCTGCTTTTTTTTTTTTTTTTTTTTACAATGAAAATGCATGTTTTAATAAACTTGGTTTATTAAAAACATCACATGTTGGGTTGGGTTTTGAACTCCGGTGCCCTTGCATGCTAAATAAAAACTATAGACACTAACACATCTCACACCTTATGTTAGGAATTAATGTTTTTTTTCCTCTCTTTTGTAATGTCATATCTCAGGGCATCAGCTGAGCCAGGACTGCCATGGATGCCCACCTGAAGAAATAAGGTAAAAAAACAAAAAAAACAGTGATATCCAAGTGCTAGTTGAATGGCAATGCAGCACTTAGCTATGAAAATTGCATGATACTTTCACATTAAATACTGCTCCATTCATTCGAATATGACCGCAGTGACTAGGAAATAATCATGTATTGGGACTAAATAAAAAGACAATTAGGCTGCAATAGACCTCTCCCCCCAAATTAAGGATTTATAGCTTATTTAACCAGATAAAATTTTATGGAGTCTGGTGCGATGGCTCAATGTTGCCCCAAACAAGGTCAGTTAGCTGTGCTGGAAATGCAAAGGATCATTAAGTTTTAAGAAGTGGCTATCATCATTAAACCCATGAAATTCATTAAAGAGAGTGAAGCTTCAATCTGGCCTCCCCAGTCCGGCACAACAACATCAGGGCCATTTTCAGGGTGAGCATGGTGGTTGCCATGCATCCTTGAATCTTATGCCCCTTTTAAGGCCATTTTCTCAATTAACTTTAATGGTCAATTGTGTCCGTTCGTGCTTGTCTCCCACACAAGTCCATCTCGCACATTGTCTTTGCTCACCTTCTCAAGTGTCAGCTGTTTAAACCGATTGCCCATCCAGCCAGTTAACCTTCCTCGGCGATGAGAGCTATAATTGGTTTACTATAGAAATGGAAGGGGATAATCCTTCTGTTTGATTAATGCTCGTCTAATCAATTGGTGTCTGGCAAAACCGCCCCTCTGGTCACATTTTGCAAAAAGGAACAGCTGGTTTTTCAAAAGGTCAGACTGATGCAGGGCAGACGGTGTCACCCAAAATGATAGATCGAGCAGCGGACGTCAAACCACTCAATGATTTGTTAGAGGATTTTGACACGTTTGCTGTTTTTTGATCCCATTCACGTTTCTGGGTGGGCCGGTGTTTTGCCACCCAATATTATAGCAATCTACACAACAACACTCCTGCCATTCAGCTTTATACATGGTGCAATTCAAGTAGTAATTTGCTTTATATTTTATGTTTTCTACAGATTACAATACATAAAACAGTTTTTTAGGGAGTAATAGATTAAGCTTCATTAAATGTCTGTTGGTGTCTATCAGATCTTTCTGAACTAGAATATGGGCTTGGTTGTCTTTAAAGTTTGCTTTGAGAAATCTAATTTGATCGTAATAGACTCTGATGGTATCATGTTATTAAGCTAACTGTGCATGATATTGTATATTTTATTTATTTTATGTGTTCTATTTTATATTATCTCATCTCATATTATTTTTATAATTAATATTTGATATTTTTTGTACACAGTTTTTCTCAATGCATGCTGACATTTTCTTCTCCTATATTTTCAAATGTTATTTTTATTATTATTATTATAAATGTTGAAAACAGTTATTATTTTATAGTATCTGCTTAGTATATTTGTGGAAACCGTGATTTATTTGAGTTTATTTGACAGAAATCTTTTGTAACGTTATAAATATCTTTACTGACCATTTTTATTGAATTTAATGCATCCTTTCTAAATAACTGTATTCATTTATAAATCATATTTACCTGAAGCCCTTGTGGTGTATGTACTGTATTAATATGGTTTAGCAGTTTAGCTGCTTATTTCTTTGTTTGAAACCTCACTAAAGTGACTCGTTTATTCTCTTTTGTAGCATGCAATTAAATATTTGCATGCCACCAGTTCCTTTTGTGTAATTTCCAAGACTTCAATGGAATTTGCATCACATGACCAACCGTTTGCTTGTATGCTAATGATCATTGATATAACCCCTCCCTTACCCTGACCTTTGTCCAATGGTGTATCCCACATATTGACTAGCAGTCTCATGAATTTGTCTTTGTTTTAAAAGCAAATGAGCAGTTTCGTTCAGATTCATATCTCAAGACATTTATCTCTTTCATTTTTTACTCTTAAAGAAAGAGTGGCCCTCAAGCACAAATCACCCACCATTTTTCACGTGTCTTCTCATCTATCTTTCTAGAGCTTCTTATTGTTGGCGTGTAAATCAAAAGCGGCGTCCATTTAAGAAATACGACCACAGTCATTCTTCTTACACAATGCCAGAACAAACATGAAATATATAGACCATTTTTATAGATCTTGGAGAAAATCCTCAGTGAACTGTTCCTCATTTCACTGTTGGGTGATCAGCCGTGATGTGAAACATTACATTTTTTCATTGATTAGTTATTGATTACGATCCTCAGCCTGTAAAATTAAACCGAGTGCGGTGCTGCAGATGCTACAATTCTTTTAAATCCTGGATTAGTCTTAGCCTGTGTTATATGAGTTGGCTTTCGATATTACCCAGAGGATATTGACAGCTTACTTACAACTGCAAATAATCGACCATTGAACACCCAAACAATGCTAAGCATAGCCCATTATTAGAAAAAACAAGCATTCAGCTTCAGACGTGAATTCACCCTACACAAATACCCAACAATAGTTCTCTATCCTCTTACTATCCATACTGGATTAATGTTGCATTCAGGAAAAGGCTACAGTGTGATCTGTTTCAATCCTAACACCGCAAGGCTCATAACTCGGCACTCTGCATTGAACCCCAGTCTGCTTTCCGGCAGAAAAAGGGCTTAGACTTCAGGAATTAAAGCTGTGGAGGGGGCAGAATGGGTGCAGACGGGACCCTCTTCAAAGACTTCCACTTCCAAGATTCTACACAATATATATATTGTCACGTGTATGTTCCCGTTGAGTTCCTGTTTTCCTTATTTGGTCCTTCCAGTTCCTTTTCACATTATTAGTATCACCTGTTCCATGTTATTAGTTATCCCCATCACCTGTCTGCCCCTCGTTATCTACCCTATTTAGTTCTAGCCCGTTCAGTTCTCCCTTGTTTGGAATTGTATGTTGATGTCTTCTGCTTGTGCTACGTGTGATTCCCTGTGACAAGAATAAATCCCTTGGTTTCGTACTCCTGGTCTCCTCGTTCCTCACACTACCACCGACCGTGACATACATATATTTATATATATATATATATATATAAAATGTATGTGTTCTTGCAGTTCAAATAGAGCATGGTGCTTGCAACGCAAAGGTCATGGGTTAAATTTCCAGGGAATGCATTAACTAATAAATAATGTATGCCTTGAATGCAATGTTAAGTCTCTTTGGATAAAAGTATCTGGTAAATGCATAAATGTACATTTATTTATTTAGTTGTTTTTAAATGTAATTTATTATCTGTTGTCTTTATAGGCTGATTTTCTGTACCAAACTCATAAACAACTCATGCTTTCTGGCCAAAGACTTTATCTATAGTTTTATTTATTTTAATAATTCCAAACGTTATTCATAGCTACCTATTTCACACCCAGCACTTTTAATTCCGTTCATAAATTCATTCATTGGATCAATAGCCACTGTGAATCATTCGATTATTTGGATTGAAATGCTACAGTAAAGCAGCTACAGGCCGGTATAAGCAGCTTGACGGCTTTATCCTGCACAATCAATTTTCTCTTGACCAGGCATGAGGAATATATTTGACTTTTCAATAATTCATTATGTTATGCAGCTTGAAAGCAGGAGAGCAAAGACTCGGCCAAGTATGTATACAGAACAAGATGTGTGGCAGGCAATTAATATCAATTACAGTAAGCAAGGTCACTAGAATGAACACAGTTAATGTGAAATAAACTCACTTCACACTTCACTGAGACTCACTGGCTCTAATGATAAAAGTGAACTAATACATTTGACGTGTGACTGGTGCGGTAACTGCTTAAAGGGATAGTTCAACCCAAAATTAAAACTTTTACTTATTTACTCATTCGTGTTGTTTTAAAACCTGTAGCCCTTGAGCAAAATCAATCAAAAGACTTATCATGCCTACAAACCTTATAGACTGCTTTTATGAATCTTTAAAGGAATAGTTCACACCAAAATCTTCTTAAAATTTACCCTCCCCCCATGGCATCCAATATGTAAATGAGTGTGTTTCTTCAGAAACATCAGAAGAATGAGTCCAAACAGCTGATTAAAAACATCGCAATAATCCACAAGTAATCCACACCACTCCAGTCCATCATAACATCTTGAGAAATAAAAAGTGGCATGTTTGTAAGAAACAGACATCATTAAGGCATTTAAACTCGAAACCATCGCTTCTGGCTAAAATATGAGTCCACTGCCCATTGCATTCTCCAGTATAGAAGTCATCTCATCTGAATCAAGAGAGAAATATGCATTCATCAAACACCATTTAAAAGTGAAAGTGGTCCAAAACAGTTCTAAACAAACATGATGTGAGAGGACTACAGGGTATAGACTTTTCCACTAGAGGAAGCTTTATGAATTTTGCACTGTATGTTAGCTAGAAGCAATAGTTTAAAGTTAAGATGCCTTAAAGGTCAATTTGTTTCTTACAAACATGCAGTTTTTCACTTCACAAGATATTAACTGATGGACTGGAGTCTTACTGGTGGATTATTGTGATGTTTTTTCAGCTTTTTGGACTCTGTTGGCACCCATTCACTGCAGAGGAACCATTGGAGAACAAGTGATGTAGTGCTATATTTTCTAACTGTTCTGATGAAGAAAAACAACATGGGGGTAAGTAAATTATTTTTTGAAGTAACTGTTCCTTCAAGACCATTTTTATTTTAAATAAACAAGGTGACATGCACATCTTATGAATGAAACCTCTTGTAGTAAGATATGCACCAAGAAAAAAAAACTTTTATTCCTAGTTTCCTTGGGAATAATTAATAATTAAAGTTTTTTGTTTTGTTTTTGCGTTTAGCTCCAAAAACCAAGAGATTTTTATTATTTAATAGAAAGAACCAAAGAAGCCTCGTGTCACTGATTTTTTCACACATGTACTCCACCCTCTCAGGGACAGTAAACAGTAAATGAATTTGCTTTGTGCACCTCTTTTGATAAGCGCGTACAATAGATGGGCAGTGGAGTGGACCACGCGGTATGTAATCAATATCATTGGTCATTTGGAACTAAAGGGTCTGCCTAGCTGCTGACTGAAGCACTGTTTACACGGTTCCTTCCCCCTTCCTCAGGATGCCGCCACCAGAGAAGAACGAGACGACGGAGCAAATAAAGGACTAATCTTTGTGGGCCAATGGTGCGGTTTAATCCGAGCCAGTACGAGTTGATTGAGGATGCTTGCAAAAGCACCTAAGCCCATGACCCATGTCACAGCCCGCCAAGGTCACGGCAAAGTCGCTTATCTCTGTAAATCAAAACTGTCGGCGTGAACAATGGGGGACAATTTCAATTAAAGCGTGTTCGGGGACCACAGAAACACTGAGGAACAAACTAAACGACTTTGCGCTCAGAGTATTGCAGTTCAGAAGTCCAGGCCAGGCCAATTAAAGAATCAAGTGAGGTTTTGATTTACAAATGTGCCACTGGAAGACAAAACCTTTAAGTGTTACACTTTGTTTAACTGACTAGTAAGTGTACACTGTAAATATTATTTTATGCATTTATTTTTTAAGTATTGTTTTTTTTTTTAAATGCACAAAGATGATTTGTTTGGAACATTTTACTATTTTATTGGAGTATGTTTACTGGATCATTGGAGTACATTTTACTATTTTAGTTTTTCTAATTCAAAATTTTACATTTGATTTAACTGGTTGCTTGCCGTTTCTTTGTAACTGTATGTTAAAGTTACTATCAATCAATTTCTGAGTAAAAATTGCTAGTATTTTGCTAGTAAAAATACAAAGAAACAGCAATACATTGAATTAAACGTGAAATTTTTTACAGTGTACATTTAAAATGGCAAAATCATTTATCAAGGCCAGATTGTATTCCTTAGTGATATCAGGTTTGCAACGCCGCATATCCAAATGCCCACGCCAGGATGGCATCCTAATAATGCCAATGTTTCTGGCAACTTTGCAGAACATTAGCATCGTGGTGGTGAGTTCTGCACCAGAAAATGTAAAAATGTAGTTTAATTATCAGCTGGCACTATAACCTGCCAGTTTTGTGAAACTAGCAATTATTTACAACTACCATGTTTTACTGGCAAAATGAACATTAATTTTAATATTTTGAGCCGGAAAGCATTACTTCCATTCAAATGAATGCTATTTGGCTCAGAGGTTCAAACCTTTGTTGTTTGTTCAAAGGTGTCGCCTCAGGCAGAGTGATGCACTCCAGTCTACTGGAGGGGAACGTCAGCGTTTTCGCACTTATCTTTTAATCACGTTTGCCTAAAACCTAATTGGAAAAATAATAGGGCCTCAATTTATTTAATGCAGATCTCAGCATAACTCAAGACACGCAGAGGTAACAATCTGTATTTGACCCATATCGCGGAACTGATTCAAATGAGAATGTTATGCAAATTAGAATACAAATAGAATTGGTTTCAAATGATCAAATTGTGTATGCTAAAATACAAAAATCATTCGTTTTAAGTTTGAATAGTGCTTCAAAAAGACAAGATAATCAGATACCTTGTTGTGTGACTCGCACTTAAATCTTTTGTTGGTGTTTAAAGCCACATCACCTCCTGTGTCCCAAGATTTTTGTGTTGAGAATTTGCTTGATCTAAATGGTAAGTGCTTGTAATTAATTCAGATGATTTCTTTGCAATTGCCTCATGCGTGAATTATCTCGGTTTGAGTTCTGTTGAATGCCTGCCAGGAGACGGATGGAAAGAACAAATTGAAAGCTCAAAGAAACAGAATCATTAGTGTTTGCAAGCCAGCACAGCATTGATTTCCCTCAAACATTTCAATTTGGGTTTGTTCTAAACATCTAGCTGCAAGTATTAAAATTCAAAATATAGTGAACAAGACCTGTGGGCTGCTTTTATAGTGCTTTTATGACCTTTTTGGAGCTTAACAGATTGATCCCTCTTTAATATCATAATTATTTTTCTATCTTCCACAGAAAAATAACAGCATAAAGGCTTTGAACGACATGATGATGAGTAAATAATGACAGGATTTTTTATGTTAGGTGTGAGTATTCCTTTTTAAAATTCCAACTGACATTTAATAGAATGTTCAGCATTTAAAATGTATTTGATGGAAATGACAACACTGCAGTATTTAAAGGGGTCCTACTATGCTTTTTCACTTTTTTAATTTTAGTCAGTGTGTAGTGTGTATGTTTGGGCATAAAAAAAGGTCTAGAAAGTTACAAATCTCAAAGTCCACTCCAAAGGGAGATATTTCGTAAAAAAAAAAATCCCTTTTCAAGAACTACAACGAACGGCTCGTTTGGACTACAGCGTTTGTTTTCCGGGCTTTGTGATATCACAAAGCGGCTCATTAGAATATCATTAAAAATAATTCCCGCCTACAGAAATTCTAATGGTTGGGGGGTGGGGAGGGGCGAGGTTGTGGTTAGAACGCTTGGTTGAGTGAGTGCATCAGACGAGACGACGAAGAAGAAGTGCTGCTGCAGAGTTAGTGCATCAGAGAAAACTAAGAAGAAGAAGAGCTGCTGTGCTGTAGCGTCAAAATGTCTAGAACAATTCTTACAAGTATAACACGATGTAGCTGGGCGCCACGGACAGACGCCGAACGGCGCCGCCGGTGTGTCTACACTCATAAAAAATAAAGTATTTGAATTTTAAAGACGTGGCGCGACGCGATACGATGCTGTGCTTCTCGTCCGGCGAGCGACTGCCTGAAATGTTTTTTTTTTTTTTTTTTCACCTCCGTGCCCAAACGTCTTTGTTTGGGCTTCCGAAAGCGGATGATGTCAGGAAACGGTGGTTGCAATTTATTTTTTAACTCTGTTCCTGAGCATTATAACCCCAATTTGCTATTGTGTGCTGTGCATTTGACTGAGGACAGCTTCCACAACATGAGGAAGTACAGTGCTGGATTCGCCAAAAAGCTTTTGTTGAAAGGGGCGTGGCAGTACTGAAACACCGTCTAAGCTGTTCGCCAATCACAACCTTGGAACTTCATCAAAGCCGGAACTAATCGAGCCGTTTTTTGCCAGGCTGGGGAGAAAGGTATTTTAATCATGTAAATTATGTGAAAAATAATGCATTTTTCGAAGCATGAGAGCAAGTTCTAGTACACCCCCAAAACAAAATCAAGACTTTGTAAAAGAGCATAATAGGACCCCTTTAAATACTTAATTCTGATTGGTCTTTTTGGATTGGCACCTGTCATGCACATTCAACCAAACAACAACAATATGTCCTGAATGTCATGACAAAAGCAAATCATTCTATGCATTTTCAAAGCCTAAAACCTTATCCTTAATTCTTTTGGTATTGGTATACAGTAATTTCCTTTAGATAGTTGTATTATTAAACAAAGTTTCTGCATCTTAAAGTTGCCTATAAATATTCAATTTCAAAACTATTGGAACATTCATTGGTGATTAAATGTGTATTAGTCCAGTGTTTATAAATTTTGAATTATTTCAGTTATTGAGCACTTTACCTTGAGTTAGTCCTTGTGACATCCGATCCTTAGACGTGTAGAATGATTTAACTTGACTAAAAGTATAAGTTCTGAAAAGCACATTAAATCTCACACCCATTGAAGTCTATTAAATAATGGATTTCATCACCAACCAGCCACTTTTTTTCCTTATGTTCTCTCGTTTTCTCAAATGGGCTCTTGCGATCGGAAACGCAGACTCCGCAGAGTCAAGCAAACCTCTGAACCTCAGTCGGCGAGAGCAGCGGATGGGCCATGGGACGAAGCATTAAAAGACTCTTCCTGACAAGAGGAACTCTCACGTAGGCCGGCACACGATGAGTCATTCGTAGCCTCGGGCCGCTGCTCGTTTGTGGTTTGGCTGATTGAAGAGGAAAGACACGAACTAACAACTGATCTGAAATCCATCAGTAGTTCCGACCGCAATGAAATCTTTTCCAAAGTTTAGAATGGGTCTTGATGGTGAAGTTTTCCGACCTTCACATGACAGCTGACTAATGCACTGTCTGGACTTAATGTACATTTGAATCCTTAGGTCCCTACAGTTCATAACATGCAATTAATAATTCACCCAAAGGTTAAAAGTCTGTTGTAAATTTGAATTTACTTACTCTCATGCTATTCCAAACCTGGATTGTGTTTCTTTTCCCTTTGACCTCAAAAGGAGATGATTAGCAGAATAATTGCACAACAAAAGTGAAAGGCTACTAGGGTGATATGCTAAAATGGACTAGTTTGTATGTATGGAAGCCTGTTTCCGCGTCAAGATTAAAAAAAATGTATAGACCTTTTACTTGCAATTCTTATGAAAGATTGTTTTCGCCACAGAATAAAAAAAAAAAGATAATTGCAACTTTTTATCTCACAATTCAGATTTTTTTTTTCTCAGAATTACGAGATATACATTTGCAATTGCGAGTTTTAAATTTAGAATTGGGGGATTTTGAGAAAAAGACTCAGAAATTCAGGAAAAATTTAGAAATTTTCATTTCATAGTTCTACATTTTTCTCTACATTTTGCACTTCGTTTTTTTTGGTTTCTGCCTTGGAATTAAAAATAAAAAGATAATTGGGACTTTTTATCTCCTAATCTTTTTTTCTCGCAATTGCGAGGTTTAATCTGTCACATTTCTGACTTTTCTTAAAATTGCAAGTTTATAACTCACAATTCTGAGATTAAGTCTTGCCATTTTAAGTTTATATTTTTCTCATAATTTCTAGTTTATACCTCACAATTCTGATTTTCTATCTCGACATAAACTGGAAACTTGCGAGATATGGAAACAAGCTTCCATACTTATACATATTTGTTTTGTTAATCAAAATGTAATTGATTTAGTTTGAAAGTCGTCCATTCTGCCATTGCTTCAATTTGTCACTTTGTGGTCGATTATGAGACAATGCAAGGTTATAAAAATCTCAGTCTGTGTATGTTGATTATATAAAAATTGATTTATTTACAAGACAATTGTGTGACTTTGTAGCCTATTATAAAAATAAACAATTATATTGAATAGATACCTCCAGAAGGCCATTTCACAGTGTGTGAAATCAATGTTGCAACACAATAAATGCATTGTGGTGACTAATTCCTTTGATTTGTATTTGGCTAAGAGGTTTTTTCGCCAGTGGGGACGGACGTCTTAATTGGAGAGGATATGGAATTGTACAGCTGTGAAGACGATGACACGGGCCTCTTCCTCTCCGGTTTGCCTGCAGGGTTCTAGATGACTGAATTCATTTGCAAGTAGGCTGCTGCATTCATGCGGTCCTCCTGTGATGTTTCATTATGTTCTCAAACAGAAGAGCTCTTTGGTATGGAAATAACTTTTCAAATGGGAAAGAAAATCTCTCTCTTTCTGCCTCCAACACACACTATACATGCAAATGAAACATGAAACCTAAAAAACAGTGACATGTTTTTTGTTATATTTTTGGAGAAGCTTTCAGAAGTCGTGCTCAGGTGAAAGACACAGGAGACTCTCTCAGGCTGCAGCTGAAGGATTTTCCCAAGCAAACTAATTAAAGTAGTAGTAGGTCAGCAAGACACATTTGACCTGCAGTTTGAAGACCAAACTGAACACAATAATAAAAAAAACAAAAAAAACATAAATATTCAACATTTTGTGTTAAGTAAACCATACCATGCTGTTTTTCATGAGCCTAACAAATTGTGTGGAAGGTATTTTCTCAGTTTGAAGACCAAACTGAACACAATAATAAAAAAAACAAAAAAAAACATAAATATTCAACATTTTGTGTTAAGTAAACCATACCATGCTGTTTTTCATGAGCCTAACAAATTGTGTGGAAGGTATTTTCGGACTGACTTAATTTAATTAAATAATCAAATTGAAAAAATAAATAAATAAATAAATACTGTCAGTACTGAAAGGTACCCGAAAGAAATGCCAAAATGAAAAATTATTTTGATTTTTAAATATGATAAAAATCTAATATTTTAGTCCATTTACTTTTTTATTTTAATTCTGACCGTTTTGCAGGGAGATTTATTAATGAAAATTAAATAGCAAATCAATTGCATTTATTTATTTAGCTGTTTACAATGTTAAATTCTTTTATTTTTAATTTTGGCACATCCTTTGTGGACACATGTCAGTAATGAAATAGTTATTGGGTTTTTGATTCCATTTATATCTTTTGATTATTGTATTTACAATTGGAAAGAAATGACTTAAATTCAATAAATTTCATTACACAAAGCTATTATATAACTTCAGAAGACCTGCAATATTGCACATGAGTCATATAAACTACTTATGGCGTCTTTTTAATTTATTTTTTGTCAATTTTCTCAACAGCCTCCATCCCTGCTCACTTTCTCTGCCAGAACATTCTGCTCCAACTCTATTGTCTTCTATGAAAGAAAGCGAAAACATGTTTGGAACGACATGAGGGTGAGTAATCGGCGAATTTATTAACTATATTAATTTAACAAACCTTCACTTCATTTGCATAGTACATGATGATTAGATTAAACCAAAATTGTGTGATGTCATAATGTATCTTAAAATCATCAAGATCTATAACGTTACCTATATCAACACCATTTTGATCTTTTAGAATAATTTTTACTGTGCATTTTTATTTTAATTCTGGCAGTCTTGCACTGAGATTGTAGCAAATTTTTATGTCAAATAATCATTGGCGTTTTGTTTTTAATTTTGACACATACTTTGTAGTCTCTTATCAATAATCAAATGATCAGGTTTCATTTTTAGCATTTCATTTTTTAAAATTTTTATTTACAGCGGGACGAAATAGCAATTTAAAGCAATTTTCTTAGTCTCTTAGGTACATGAGGGCCGTTCCTTCTCTAGCCAATTTTAAATCGTCCCATAAATCTTAGCTTTATACTTTTAAATGAAATAATCTTCTCTCTTTTTATTTAAATTGCTTTCCGAATCAGTCAATTTTATTTTGGCTATTTACAGGTTGAAATTTTTTTTTTTAATTAAATAAAATATGGGATGTGGATAGATATAGATATATATATATATATATATATATATATATATATATATATATATTTAC
>NW_015505253.1:1793423-1804246 GCF_001515645.1 Sinocyclocheilus grahami | reverse complement strand
CTTAAGTGATTTTAGCAAATGGCTGCAATATAACAAAGAGTGAAAAATTGAAGGGGGTCTGAATACTTTCCGTACCCACTGTATATATATATAGAGGTGGATAGATATAGATATATATATATATATATATATATATATATATATATATATATATGATTAGTGACCTAGAAATGTAGCATAATCTTAAATATTTCTTAATCATTTTGTCATATTTTCTCCGCCTTTTTTCTGAATTAGTCCATTTTACTTTGTTTATTTACAGGTTAAAATAAAATAAATAATAATAAATTATGAATAATAATAAAGTACTAAGGTTGGACACAACAAAAATTATTTTCCAAATCAATTGGTTTTACTTTGTTCATTTACAGGTTAAAATATAAAGAAAATCCTAGAGGTCTCAGACTTCTGGACGGTACTTGTACTTCGCTGCTGATCTGAAAGAACATACTTTTGAATAAGTTTGCATTACAGGTGGACAACAAATAGATGATGAGGGTGAATAAATAATGAGGTTTTTGAGATTTTTGTTCAACCATCCCTTTAACATCTATATTTTTCAATTATATTTCTCTGAAATATTAGCTCCTCCTCATATGTAGTGCAAGGGGTAATATTGGCATGCAAAAAAAAAGCATGCAGGAAAATCCTTGGCATACTATATTCACCATACTATGAATTGGGACGCTATTTCTATCCTCTCATGCATGTAGGATGTAAAAAATTAGGATGCAGTGCCGGTCCAGATATCTTTTACTGCTTAATAATACACTAATAATGATTGTGAATGTGTTCTGTTGTGTCCAGGTGCGGTCCTTTGGCCAGGTGGCGGGATGCGTATCTCATGCATATGAATGAGTCTGTTTAAACGGGATGAATATTTTTACCACATCGTTTCGGCCCTGACGGCACGCAGCTTGGATTTATTGTAAGGGAATTCTGTCTCCCCGAAAAACAACAACCGAAAACAATGCCGGAGAAAAGATGCCAATCACAACGTCCAACAGGAGTTGAGCGAGACAGAAAGAAAGATTGCAGACGGGGTCGAGTGTATTCAGGTATGTGTTTGTGTGCGTGACCCTTGAGCTCGCAGGTCTATTCGAGTCCAACCTTTTTGGCGCAAGGATAAAATTGGATCTTATTTGAATACGCCCACTGGGGAGCACAAGCCCACGTTTGCTCAGGTGTTTCATGAATGTAATTTAGTGTTTCAGAGAACATCCAACTGTGCGGAGGAGATGGCAGCCCCAGCTTAGCATGCTCGCGCCGAGGAATTGGCACCTCGTCTAAATGACACGGAAGTCTTGAATGATAAACAGGATGCAGGCGTTGTGTCGCTGCAAAACTCTGCTGTTTGGCAGCTCGGATTTGGCAGAGCCCAATTCCAATATGTTTCTCATCTGTCTCATCTCATCTGAGCGGAGAGAGAAAAGGAGACGGGCCGGGAGAGGGAGAGATGAGGTGCAGGTGTTGAGGAATAAGATCTGAGATGAGATTCTCAAAGGTCACAACCTGTATATCAACTCCACTCGCAGATACATTGAGACACCAAGCTCAGCCACTCACCCCGGCTGCCCTTCTCTATCCGCTGGAATCCACCGCTCAGGTCAGGCGAAATGAGAATGGGAGAGCGAAATCGAGTATGTGTGTGTATGCTGGTCTTCTGAAATGAGAAGGCAAAATCCCCTCTCTTTAGTCCAATGGAAATTAATTTTTCATTTGATGATTACACAGTTTCCAAGTAGAAAGCACACAGAGTATAATTTTACCTTGCACATGGGACTATCGGGCGAGTAACCAGTGCCATATTTATTTAAAAAATGATACTATTAATATATTACTTATTAAAACCAACCAATCTTCAAAAAATAACTATAAGAATGCTGTGCCAAACTGCTTAGCACAGGTTTTTATGTACGTTTTGGATCATTAGTCATCAAATCCTCTGTAAACACCGCAAGGGTAATGGGGGTCACGGTTATGGAGGTGTAGCTTTAATTTAGTTGAGAGCTCGTTAAAATCACTCACTGTGCATTTTGATACAAAAGCAACCAAAAGGGATGAAGTTGGCTTGTTTTAACCATTCTGAAAGATTTGCTGACTAGTTGGTCAATATGAATTTTAGATCGAATTTTTAATTTTAGACGGTGATTGTGCATAATGCAGAATTAATATCAGCTTCAAATGATCAGGTTTTGATGACTGCTGAATTTATGAAGTTCTATGCAAAATAATAAAATATTATAATGAAAATAAGGATTAAACCAGGCAAAATACACCTCATAAAAGTTTGAAATAAAGAATAAAATATGAAATAACAATTATTTTATTTACTTTGAATCAGGGTTATTGCAGTTAACTAAAAACAAAATAATGTTTTGTTAAATTAAAAAATATTTTTTTTGTTAAAAAATGTAAAAAAATTTTGTTATAAAATAATAATTGTTAAAAATAATAATAAAAAAAATATTAATAAAAATTATAAAAGAAGAAAACAGTCTTGTCTATTTTATTACATAAAAAAATATTTTTTTGATTTGAAAAAGATTGATGCAATTATTTATGTTTGTTTTGACATTTGAATGTCTTTAAACTGCAATTCAGTAAGTTTCTCTCCCTGTCTTCTCAATGTTTTCAGTTTTTTTCTTTTCCTGTGGCCAATTCAATTCAACATCCAACTCATTGTGATCACAGCCACAGCTCATGTTCAGAATGTTCCGCAAGCCTGCTATGTGCAGAACAAAGCAAATAACATCTCTGTGCCTCTGCTTTGTGCGTACATGCTAAGAGTTCATGTCAACATCAATACTACATGCATATATCATGAGCTGACATTTACACAGCATACGTGAGTGGGCAGAACCAGCAGTGTTTCATAGCTGGGGGAAATATGAGGTGTCTGACTGCTTTGCAGTGCTTATTATGACCTTTGGAGGCCGGGTTCAGTCTTCTATTGCTCCAGACGACAGGTTTAGACCTGACCTTTAACCAACCGCTGCCTTCCCATCACAAATATCGGCTGGAGCATCATCTATTTGTTGTCCACTGGTCTTTATGATGTGGCATTATCTTCTTGTAAAGAATGTCCCAATACTAAGTAATTTACATTTATGCAGTTGGCAGATGGTTTGATCCAAAGCAACATAAATTGCATTCACGCTATAGTATACATTTCTATTAAATTCACACATTGCCAGGAAAGTCTGGCTTTATTCTATTGGTCACACTCTATTTTAAGGTCCAATTCTAGCTATTAACAAACCATTAACTACGACTTTTGCCTCAATAAACTTCAAATGTGCTGCTTATTAATAGTTAGGAAGGTAGTTGTTAAGTTTAGGTATTAAGTAGTATTAGGGATGCAGAACATGAGCTTTATAAGTACTAATAAATAGCCAATATGTTAATAATAGGCATGCTTATAAGAAGCTAGTTAATTGTGAGAATTGGTCCATATACTAAAGTTGTACCATTCTATTTACATATTTTGTCGTATTTGCCCTATTACATTATAGTGTTGGTCTTCCAGATGTGCTCAAAACTATTTAGGCTAAATTTAAAATGTACAACTTTAAATTGCATATATAAAATTTCCATCCATTTGGATTACATAGTTTTTAACAAGTTTAATATTTTAAAAACACAGGTTTATATACTTATCATTAATAAATACGTTTAGATTTTTCCCCCCATAAAATCAAACATATGCAAATAGTTAATAATAAACTATTACATGCTTTTTTGAATTCAGAACTCTTACCTGTTTCATTTATGTATTACTGACAAATATGCATCACATTCAGATTATTAGTTTGTTAAAACTGTATAATGCAAATGGAAGGGAATCTGATATGTAACAGACTCATTGCAAGTTATCGCAAACGCTTGATTGCAGTTGTTGCTGCTAAGGGTGGCCCAACCAGTTATTAGGTTTAGGGGGCAAACACTTTTTCACACAGGGCCATGTAGTTTTGGATTTAGTTTTCCCTTGGATTTTGTTTTCCCTTAAACCCTTAAAAACCTTCATTTAAAAACTGCACGTTGTGTTTATTTGTGTTATATTTTACTAATATTTAAATTGGTTTGATGATCTGAAATATTAAAGTGTGACAAACATGCAAAAAAATAAGAAATCAGGAAGGGGGCCAACACTTTTTCACACCACTGTATGTATACAATATATATGCTATATATATATATATATATACAATTAATGGCCACGTTTTGAGTATTTTTTTGATTGAAGAGAAATGTAAAACCTACTAAAACAGCAACTAAATTTTGTTTTGTTTAATTGTTTACAAAAAATATTCAAACTAAAATATTAGACTTTTATTTTGAAGTGTGTCTTTTTATTATAGTCTTTTAGTTTATTTGACTGCTGGTTTTGACTGTTAGGGTTCATCTCCATGGCATGTTGCTTGGCTGGTGCCAAACCTTTTAGAAGCTAAATTGTTTAGAAATCTCAATCTGCCATACTGCGTTTGCTTGGGTCATTAAAAGTAAATTTAATGCTTTTAACATCCCTATATAAAAAATCAACTGGGCACAGGTGAAACATCTTATCTATGATGAAATATTAGCAGTAAATATATTGCTTGCAAAACATTGAATTTTAAATATCATCAGTACAAAGATGCTTTTTAGACCAGATGGAGTAGTTCTGGATCAGCAGGGGCTAAGCGGGGCCTTGACCCCTTGGTTGTGTCCTTGTTTCATTATCCTCCCTATTTGCATCCAGGGATTGTTGTTTTATTCATTTATTAGTGCGTTTATAATTCTATATTGACTATAAATATTTCAACAGCAGGATGCTAAATCGTCACGACACCCTAATTTATGTTATATTTGATAAGTTGCATCCAGTTATAAGAAATGAAAACAGTTTTGCATTGTTAATCCAGAAATGTATTCTATTTTAAGAGCCAATGTCAAATTAAATGAGTTATACACCTTGCATTGTGGGTAATTGATAAACAGAAAATTGAACACAACCTGCTTAAATCATATGCAAAATCAGGCTGGAGAGTATGGTCAATATGTGAAGTTTGTTGACCAGAATCTTGCTGCATAAGCTGCTGAAGCAGCCAGGTGGGGCAAAGCAGCACACCAGTGTCCCGAACACAACATATGCTGATCTTTTCAGCAGGGACAACCGCAAAGTGAACTTAATTATACATGACTACACCTGCAGAATAGAGAACAGCGCTGTTATGGATCTCATAAGTCCTTTAACAAAGCTTGTGTTGTGCTTTCTGGTGGCACAGGGGTTTGTTTTATTTTCACTCACTCACACACACACACACACACACACACACACAATCACACATAATCACACAATCACACATAATGGGAACTCACGCTTACTCTGAGACACTGACCTTGACAAAGAAAAAGAGCTCACTTCTACAGTTTTATTTTCCTGCTCTCCCCGAGTCTCTCATGATCATCTCCACACCTCTGGTCTCTTTCTCTCCCTCCACATCTGTCTGTTGTTTTCCTCATCCTCCTGCACAAAAACTCTGCTGTGCCCGGGTGTATTTACTCTCTGCACTGCATTTTGCATCACTGTGTAAATATGTGATGTGCCTTTACACCACTGCATTATGAAACACCATGTTTCCATGAGCATCCATAAAATGAAAAAAATATTCACTGTTATTTGTTCAGATGAACACTTAATACTAATTAAATAACCCTAAAGCATCATTTTCTGTAGCAAAAAGCATAAAAGTAGTCAATACAGCTTGTGCATTCATTTCATTGGAAGCCTTTTAAAGTCTTTTAAGCTTTATGCAATTAAAACACCACATTTTAAGACATTATTTGTTTATAATCTGCCTGTGTGCTATAGCTCTCAAATCAAAAATTGGTATCAAGCATTAAATTTGATGTTAAGGACAGCTATGATGTCATATTTTTAGATATTTTTTTATTATATTAAAATTATATAATTTTATTTTAGTATATTACAATTATGTTTTATTTGATGTTTTTGTTTTATTTGACATTCTATGATGTCATTTTATTTTATTACAATTATTTTGTCATTTTTAAAGGAATACTTCATTATATTTATATTATTTTAGTATATTACAATTTTATTTAGCTGTTTTATGATGTCATATTTTAAGGCATATTTTATTTTATTAAAATGATTAAATTAAGTACATTTTAAATTTTTTATTACTGTTATATTTTTATAACAGTTCTATTTTAAGGCATATTTGACTAAAATATTATTTGTAATGGTATTATATTAAATGTATATTTTATTAAGTTACAGTTCAATGCAATTTGTTCACAAATTTGAATTTTGGTCTATTCACCAATTTTCAAGTCTGACTTCAGTAGACTCATAGTGCACTGTTTGTGCAGACTGAGACTACTTTTATGGTACTTTTACTGTTTCTTTGGAGCTTGACAACATTGGTCACTGTAACAGTGTATGATGTTCCATGGAAAAGAGCTGCTAAAAGCCATCAAGAAGTGCAGCATCCGGGTTCGAAACAACATGAGGGTGAGTTAATTCTGACAGAAGTTTTATTTTCTGTGAGAACACTTCTTTCAAACTCTCGAAGTAGCTCAAGACTTGTGCGAATGCGAGCACATGCAAATAAAACAAAAATGCCCTCGTCACCCGCATACTTAACTCACTCACCACTTTAATGAACCCAAAAGCGCTTTTAGAGAACGCAGCCAAGGGTTCGCCGGCAGTCGAATATGAACGACGGAAAGGTTTAGTGAGTTGTAATTAAGAGCTGGCTAGGTAGTGACTTGCAGAGTTTATTTTATTACAATTATTTTGTAATTTTTAAAGGAATACTTCATTATATTTATATTATTTTAGTATATTACAATTTTATTTAGCTGTTTTATGATGTCATATTTTAAGGCATATTTTATTTTATTAAAATGATTAAATTAAGTACATTTTAAATTTTTTATTACTGTTATATTTTTATAACAGTTCTATTTTAAGGCATATTTTACTAAAATATTATTTGTAATGGTATTATATTAAATGTATATTTTATTAAGTTACAGTTCAATGCAATTTGTTCACAAATTTGAATTTTGGTCTATTCACCAATTTTCAAGTCTGACTTCAGTAGACTCATAGTGCACTGTTTGTGCAGACTGAGACTACTTTTATGGTACTTTTACTGTTTCTTTGGAGCTTGACAACATTGGTCACTGTAACAGTGTATGATGTTCCATGGAAAAGAGCTGCTAAAAGCCATCAAGAAGTGCAGCATCCGGGTTCGAAACAACAGGGTGAGTTAATTCTGACAGAAGTTTTATTTTCTGTGAGAACACTTCTTTCAAACTCTCGAAGTAGCTCAAGACTTGTGCGAATGCGAGCACATGCAAATAAAACAAAAATGCCCTCGTCACCCGCATAACTTAACTCACTCACCACTTTAATGAACCCAAAAGCGCTTTTAGAGAACGCAGCCAAGGGTTCGCCGGCAGTCGAATATGAACGACGGAAAGGTTTAGTGAGTTGTAATTAAGAGCTGGCTAGGTAGTGACTTGCAGAGCTGAGATAAGAGGGTTTCTGAAGCGCACCGGGTGTTATTAAGTCTATTTACTGCTGCAGTGCTGAAAGCCTCCAGCCTGTAAATATAACGCATTACACAATCGACTTCCCCTGTGCTATTAGAAAGCGCAACCAACGCCACCAACCTGAAGCTTTGGAATATGCCACGGAATGTTTGGATTTCATAAACCATGGAAATATCTTGGAGTAATGTAAATATCAATCCACATTTGTAATCATTTAGTATTATAGTGTAGGAATATCGAAATAGCCTACACGGTTCAATTCTACCATCCTTTGTACCACAGAAGTTCTTACAAATGCACATGTTTACTATGTTTACTGTAACTACACTCTAAAAATGCTGGCTTAAAAACAACCCAACTTGGGCTATTTGGCAACCCAGCGCTGGGTAAATATTGGATAGAACACATGCTGGGTTATTTTGACCCAGCTGGTTGGGTTAAATGTTTTTACCCAACATGCTGGGTTGTTTTGTTAGTCAACTATTGTTTAAAAATTATTATATTGCTGGCTTAAAATTTTGGCTCGAGCCCCTGCCCCTTTAATCACCGATGCTAAAGTGCCCTTTCGGTCTGGTCTATGTGCCCCCGGGGGACCCACCGGACCGTGACTGTGCCCTATAACGTAGCTTAACCTCCTGCCCCTCCGGAGGTCTGTGCACGCCACTGGTCGTCGAAATCTGAGCCGGTGAAGGGCTGCTGTTCGCAGGGGAACTGCAAACTTCAGACCGCGGCCTTTCACTTGTAGCTGAAAGATGCCGTGACTGACTCCAAAACCTGTCCAAAAACAAACAGTACTAAGATTAGAGAACATATTTTAACAACAAATTAAATTAAACTCATTATGATAACGAATAAAATCCATTTATGTTATGCAAGTCAAAAGGCGTTTCCATCATGAACCCTGCTGACGCAGCTGACTGACTCGTCCTTATGTTGCGTTGCTTAAAATAATACAATTTACAGCACAGTAAAGACTTTATAAATGAAATAAAATGTATACAAACCTTTATTTTGTGCACCAAAGTGCACCAAATCGGCGGTGATGGTGCTGAGAACCGCTCTGGTGGACTCAAAAAGCCTGTGCTCTGACTGTAACTCAGCAGATGGGTTGTTTCGTAGGAGACAGGCTCAACCCAGCGGTTGGGTAGAAAAAAATAACCCAGCATTAAAAAGGACCCAGCAGCTTAGTTACAGAAAAACTACTCAGCACCTGGGTAAAAAATATTTAAAAATAACCCAATAACCTAACCCTAACAGGCTGAACCCAGCACTTGGGTTAAAAAAACCCCAGCTCCTGGGTAAAAATATAAAAAACAACCCAATAAAATGAATCAACAGGCTGAACCCAGCATTTGGGTAAAAAACCCCCCAGCATTTTTTAAATACATTATTTTGATATAAATGTTGTAGATTCATGCTAAATTAAGTAAGAAAATCTACTTTGATTACAAGCCTTATAGAAAGTACTGTGATGATGTATCAGATGTGGTGTAATTCTGTGGTACATTGCTATATACTATGGCACTCCACTTTATGATTACCATATTCATAAAGTAGAATATATTTAAATGATACCACAAGTTACTTTAAAGGTGATTTGTTTCCATGTTTTCTTTTATCTTTATGAAGGCATATTTTATTAAAATGCTATGTTCAACTGTAAGGGTGTAAAATATAGCATCATTAAATATATGTTATATATGTACATATATTTTGCTTGTTATATATATCTTAAATGTTTGTCTTGTTTAAAATGTTAGAATAATTATTTTTATATTTACAGTAAAATAGTAATATTGTGAAATATTATTACTAATAAGTGTTTAATATTTTACTATGTAATTTATTCCAGTAATGACTGAAAATTCAGCTTTGCCATGACATTTTAAATGACATTTTAAAATATATGTAGCCAAGCTATGTCAAAATATACATACAAATTCACCTGACATTTTCCTGACCCCATTTCAGGCTGCTGGTTTTCATATTAAATACTGTAGTTTATTTAATTTTGTTATATTTAATCCAATCATGGTAAATAACTATTCATGCTTCTAGCAGTGATATTACTTTCATAAGGGTGATCTGTATGAAATCTGAGTGATCAATCCGCATTGATTCATTTCTACTTTATTCTGAAATACAACTCTGAAACACCTGACACATGTGATTGTCAGGCAGACCTTTAATGAAAATGATCGGTATTCACATAAACACAAACACACAAATCACCAGTCGAGGCAGGCAGCCTTTAAACTCATGCCAATTTGCCTCTTACACATCAGAGATTTATTGAATCTGCAAGACTGGAAAAAAAAAAAGAAAAGACCCAGCAGGGGTTAAAATCAATCCGCAGATTAGAATGAGCCGTAAACAGAAAGTGCGAGTGGGAAAAAAGTTTTCCTCGATTAAGTTTAACTCCATATAATATCACTGGAAAGTCTCCAGCTCTCAGCAGAGGCCTTTAACTCGCCGGTGACTCTGCATCTTATATCTGTAGCGACGATAAATTAGCTCTCATTTAGCATTTCACCCCAGCAGCTCTAATTCATTAGTCTACTTTCTTGATCCACAGCAATACCCACAGTTCATTATCTTCCTCTGGCTGGTCTACATTAGGCAATAGCACACTAAGGACCCAGAGCGCGGGATGGAGGAAATTGATGCTACACATATATAGCTTTTAATTGAACGACTTGTACCTGTGTCGAACACGTCGTGCTTCGGAAATAAAAGATTCCCTGGAATCAAATCAGTCCGGGGGGGGGGGGGGGGGCCCGGCGCGGCCGGAATTTTTTCCAAATAATAACTCAGACACTCAGGCGCATGAATTGCTTATGCACAGATTACAAAAGATGAAAATCTGTCATCCGGCCCTGCATTATCATATAAATAACCAAGAAGACAAAAGCGAATATGATCAATAAAGAGAGCATGTTCTGGGGGAAAGAAAGACTTAAACGCAGGGAGAATTGCATATTGATTCACAGTAATCATTTACAATCATATTAAATCTTCACGGAAGCAACAGGACAACTGTTAAGGCATTTGCACAGAAATTGTCTATTTGCATACGCCAAAACCATTTCTCAGATAGATCTGGATTGCAAGCGGCTCCTTGTTTCAGTCGCATCAGCGGATGCATTCAATCATCCTGAAAGGGTGTTTTAACTAGGTGATTGGATGGCCTTTCCAGGTTGTAGCGCAGGTCTGCGGAGCATGTTTACAGGGGCTGGATCCTCCTCCTCGACAGA
>NW_015505253.1:1778117-1792105 GCF_001515645.1 Sinocyclocheilus grahami | reverse complement strand
CACACCACGAGGTCGCGGAGGGGGGGGGGGGGGGGGGGAGGACTCGATCGGATCGTAATTTTATCCAAATGCAGAAAATATGATTCGAAATAATAACTCAGACACTCAGGCGCATGAATTGCTTATGCACAGATTACAAAAGATGAAAATCTGTCATCCGGCCCTGCATTATCATATAAATAACCAAGAAGACACAAGGGGGGGGGGGGGGGGGGGGAGGACTCGATCGGATCGTAATTTTATCCAAATGCAGAAAATATGATTCGAAATAATAACTCAGACACTCAGGCGCATGAATTGCTTATGCACAGATTACAAAAGATGAAAATCTGTCATCCGGCCCTGCATTATCATATAAATAACCAAGAAGACACAAGCGAATATGATCAATAAAGAGAGCATGTTCTGGGGGAAAGAAAGACTTAAACGCAGGGAGAATTGCATATTGATTCACAGTAATCATTTACAATCATATTAAATCTTCACGGAAGCAACAGGACAACTGTTAAGGCATTTGCACAGAAATTGTCTATTTGCATACGCCAAAACCATTTCTCAGATAGATCTGGATTGCAAGCGGCTCCTTGTTTCAGTCGCATCAGCGGATGCATTCAATCATCCTGAAAGGGTGTTTTAACTAGGTGATTGGATGGCCTTTCCAGGTTGTAGCGCAGGTCTGCGGAGCATGTTTACAGGGGCTGGATCCTCCTCCTCGACAGACCCTCATAAAAACCGTAATCCTTTATACTGACAGAGCATTTTGCTGCAGGCCTGACAAATATCTCCCCAATCCATAAAATGCCTGTATAGGTTTTTCCAGCTGGTACAACAGAAGAGGTCTGTAAACCTGCAGTGCTCTGGATGCAGCATTCGAACCCTTATCTTGGTGCATTGATAATCACAGCAGGGCGTGTGTGAATATTCTATTATTTCTTTGTTTGATGTTGTTGGGCCGACAGTTTAATACGATATTATGAATGAAATGGTTTGACCTGCAGAAGCAATGTGAGCAGACCCCGGCACGGAAAAGCGACAGGCGGATCGATGTTTTATCGTAAACGGCAGAAAATCCCACTGAGTAGACGCGTGGAACGCTGGGTGTTTTTGGAGCTAAATCGCATCTCCTGCGGAGAGTATTAATCAGTCTGTTTACCGGCATTGTTCATGCAGTTGATTGGGAGACAATGGGATGCAGCTCAATTTACACCTAATTACGGTTTTAATGTGTGTTATTAAATACATTGCCATGTCCCAATTAGTAGAAGCTGGGCTCATACATCACACTAATTGATATCTAGCCTGTGCTGCACTAGTGGCTGTATTGCAGGAGAATTCCCAGAGTAGCCCACATGGCCGCTCAGTGAATGTGTGAACCGAATTATTGTCATGGTTTTGTGTGTAGCACCAAAGCAAAGGGCTGCAGAGCAAAATAATGACTTTTCTTCTTCAAACCAACACAAATATAGACAACTGTTTTCTAGCTTTAGGAAATGATGCTATATGGGGAGATACATGTGTCAATATCTTATATTTTGCTTATGTAAAACATTGTACAAGAATGTTGTTATCATTATTGCAAAACAGTAACATGTAAAAACTGTAACAAAGAAAAAAATAGAGCTACAAAATGAAGGCAGTTTTGTGTTTGTAAATTTTAGTTTAAAATGTAAAATGCACCACACAGAATTTACATAAAAAGTGAGAAACACAATAGAACATAATCACGTGTGGCACATAAAAAATGGACTTCTGGAAATAAATTAATATAAATTCGGATAAATTACTTGTGGTATTTATTTCCAAAAATAATTGTAGAAATATTTAAATATTAGAATTATTTAACTGTCACCCCCCATTTTTTAAAATAGGCCTGCAGGTGCACTATCCAAACTTAAATTGTTGTAATGTATGAACACTTTGGAATACAGACATAAGTTTGGTCTCTTTTTAAAGAAGAAAATCAGCAGATTATCGCAAAAGTGGAATTTTGTTGGGAAAATCTAAGTATCGTTATAGTAGTTTAAATTTACTGTAAAGAAAATGCACTATATTAATGTTATTTTATTTTATATATAATAAATATTTTACATATCAGGTTTTACTCTAAAATTGGTATAAAATTAAAGCCTTATGTCTAAATAAATTATGTTCCAAATTTGAAGTTGTTATGAAAAAAATAGAGGTTCCTGTGAGATTTTATTTAGGGCGTTATACCACACGCCATCGGGTGCCATCTAAACTCCATTGAATTTCTCAAATGTCTAGATTGCTCTGTCAATATTACTTCTATCTCAACATACCACCAAATATGGAATCCTGAGACTCAGACCTTTCCAATGATATGTTTTTTTGTCAAGATTATAAAAAGTTTTGATTCTAAAAGACCGTAAATCATTTTGTAATATGACACTTGACACTATCCACTAAGGATCCTCCTCCTCGACAGACCCTCATAAAAACCGTAATCCTTTATACTGACAGAGCATTTTGCTGCAGGCCTGACAAATATCTCCCCAATCCATAAAATGCCTGTATAGGTTTTTCCAGCTGGTACAACAGAAGAGGTCTGTAAACCTGCAGTGCTCTGGATGCAGCATTCGAACCCTTATCTTGGTGCATTGATAATCACAGCAGGGCGTGTGTGAATATTCTATTATTTCTTTGTTTGATGTTGTTGGGCCGACAGTTTAATACGATATTATGAATGAAATGGTTTGACCTGCAGAAGCAATGTGAGCAGACCCCGGCACGGAAAAGCGACAGGCGGATCGATGTTTTATCGTAAACGGCAGAAAATCCCACTGAGTAGACGCGTGGAACGCTGGGTGTTTTTGGAGCTAAATCGCATCTCCTGCGGAGAGTATTAATCAGTCTGTTTACCGGCATTGTTCATGCAGTTGATTGGGAGACAATGGGATGCAGCTCAATTTACACCTAATTACGGTTTTAATGTGTGTTATTAAATACATTGCCATGTCCCAATTAGTAGAAGCTGGGCTCATACATCACACTAATTGATATCTAGCCTGTGCTGCACTAGTGGCTGTATTGCAGGAGAATTCCCAGAGTAGCCCACATGGCCGCTCAGTGAATGTGTGAACCGAATTATTGTCATGGTTTTGTGTGTAGCACCAAAGCAAAGGGCTGCAGAGCAAAATAATGACTTTTCTTCTTCAAACCAACACAAATATAGACAACTGTTTTCTAGCTTTAGGAAATGATGCTATATGGGGAGATACATGTGTCAATATCTTATATTTTGCTTATGTAAAACATTGTACAAGAATGTTGTTATCATTATTGCAAAACAGTAACATGTAAAAACTGTAACAAAGAAAAAAATAGAGCTACAAAATGAAGGCAGTTTTGTGTTTGTAAATTTTAGTTTAAAATGTAAAATGCACCACACAGAATTTACATAAAAAGTGAGAAACACAATAGAACATAATCACGTGTGGCACATAAAAAATGGACTTCTGGAAATAAATTAATATAAATTCGGATAAATTACTTGTGGTATTTATTTCCAAAAATAATTGTAGAAATATTTAAATATTAGAATTATTTAACTGTCACCCCCCATTTTTTAAAATAGGCCTGCAGGTGCACTATCCAAACTTAAATTGTTGTAATGTATGAACACTTTGGAATACAGACATAAGTTTGGTCTCTTTTTAAAGAAGAAAATCAGCAGATTATCGCAAAAGTGGAATTTTGTTGGGAAAATCTAAGTATCGTTATAGTAGTTTAAATTTACTGTAAAGAAAATGCACTATATTAATGTTATTTTATTTTATATATAATAAATATTTTACATATCAGGTTTTACTCTAAAATTGGTATAAAATTAAAGCCTTATGTCTAAATAAATTATGTTCCAAATTTGAAGTTGTTATGAAAAAAATAGAGGTTCCTGTGAGATTTTATTTAGGGCGTTATACCACACGCCATCGGGTGCCATCTAAACTCCATTGAATTTCTCAAATGTCTAGATTGCTCTGTCAATATTACTTCTATCTCAACATACCACCAAATATGGAATCCTGAGACTCAGACCTTTCCAATGATATGTTTTTTTGTCAAGATTATAAAAAGTTTTGATTCTAAAAGACCGTAAATCATTTTGTAATATGACACTTGACACTATCCACTAAGGGGGAGGAGACCGCCAAAAGATTTTTAAAGTACCATTTCCATGGTAACGCTAATTTCGAAATGGTTTTCACAGGATGAATCTTGGACTTCTAAGCTTTCAAATGAGATATGATTTATGATGATTACTAAAAGATTTGATAGAGAAAAAAGACAACAACAAAAAGAGCTCCAAGCGGTGACAGTTAAGGGGTTTTAAAGACATTTAAAAATAATAATATAATAATATGTAGATTTTTTTGTAAGTAAATTTCAGGCAATTCATACTTTTTTACTATATAATTGATATTATACAAATATACTTTTTATTTCTTTATTTTAGAAATAGCCAAAACACACTTTTATCTTGCACTTGCTTTTTTCATCTTTGTATTTAATAACTATTAACAAGTTTTACTTCTAGTTTGAATCTTTTGAACCTTTTTGAATCTTACTTCCATCACATCATCTTTAAATGGACAAAAATATGTTTAAATGCTATGTTGAATGCTACATTTTGAAATACTATAAAAATGATTTAAAAATATTATAAAAATTGACACAATGATGACAATAAAACATCATTTTATAGACAAATTGTATTTGTCCATTGAATGATCTATTTTTAATTCAGTTTGAGATTGTTCAATGACTCTTCCTATAAAAACAATTTGTCACATTATGTAATATTACATCTGGGCCTATTTATTGATTTTTTTCTGAAACATATAACATGCATTTAACAAGCCAGCTTGTTAAACTTCCCCACGTCTGATGTGTTAATTTTTTTCTTACATTGTCACCTGCTGTTGATGTGTTAGATATTTGTTAAGGTCCCCACAGAGTGTTGATAATAGGCTCATAAATTAGCACTAACAGCCTCCATCTTCAGCTATTATGATGTCATATGACTGTGAGGGAAAAGGAGGTAAGAGAGGCCGGACGCTCTATCACCAAAGATAACACAACACGGCTGACGGACAGCTGCGAATAAAGTGCCAGTGCCACTCTAAGACCACTTCTCCCACTGTGATTGTGTTCTCTGTTCATCACGGCAGAAGAAGATAGAGAGGGAACCAATCAATAGCCATTTCACATCTGCACCCTTGATGTGATCTTAATCAAAGGGCAGAACCTCTCTTTCACCTGTCGTTCCTTCACTGACATCAGACCATCCTCTCACGCGGTCTGCTCCACTGTTGCCATGGTTGTGAGCGCTCTTGCGGTTACTGCTGCGAAAATACAAACACGTTATATTACACAGACTAAAAACACAATCAATAATGTTAACTGCTAATGTCTCTTCATGTTCATGCACCGTAGGGCTTGAAAGGGGTAAATACCAGCAAGTAATATGACAGATTGTCCAGGTTGAATCTCACATGTGTTTTTGCGTGTTCAAACATGCTGCATTCTTGATACATGCAAGAACCAACAAAGCAAACAAGCCATTCTCACTCTAAATTCTGATTGGATGTGCCTCGTTTGAGCTCACATATACAGTAAGAATATAGAGGTATAAAATAAATGAGAATAGCAGCTCAGAACTTTTGGTCTTGGAAGAAGTTCATAAGCAATGATCATGTGCATATTAAAATCTTGACTGAAGGTATATTTGTGCACCTGAATGCAGTTCAAGAAATTGCTAGAACCTTAGAGGAGACGTGAGATTTACATATGAGTCTGTTTCTCAATAAACATCTGAGGAGCAACCTCAGCAAAAGACTCATTTAATTACAACCACTGAGATATTAAACAGATCTTATTTGTAAGTTTTCTTTCCTAGATAGATAGATAGATAGATAGATAGATAGATAGAACAAATTAACGATAGATAGATAGATAGACAGACAGACAGACAGACAGACGGACAGACAGACAGACAGACAGACGGACAGACAGACAGACAGACAGACGGACAGACAGACAGACAGACAGACGGACAGACAGACAGACAGACAGACGGACAGACAGACAGACAGACAGACGGACAGACAGACAGACAGACAGACGGACAGACAGACAGACAGACAGACGGACAGACAGACAGACAGACAGACGGACAGACAGACAGACAGACAGACGGACAGACAGACAGACAGACAGACGGACAGACAGACAGACAGACAGACGGACAGACAGACAGACAGACAGACGGACAGACAGACAGACAGACAGACGGACAGACAGACAGACAGACAGACGGACAGACAGACAGACAGACAGACGGACAGACAGACAGACAGACAGACGGACAGACAGACAGACAGACAGACGGACAGACAGACAGACAGACAGACGGACAGACAGACAGACAGACAGACGGACAGACAGACAGACAGACAGACGGACAGACAGACAGACAGACAGACGGACAGACAGACAGACAGACAGACGGACAGACAGACAGACAGACAGACGGACAGACAGACAGACAGACAGACGGACAGACAGACAGACAGACAGACGGACAGACAGACAGACAGACAGACGGACAGACAGACAGACAGACAGACGGACAGACAGACAGACAGACAGACGGACAGACAGACAGACAGACAGACGGACAGACAGACAGACAGACAGACGGACAGACAGACAGACAGACAGACGGACAGACAGACAGACAGACAGACGGACAGACAGACAGACAGACAGACGGACAGACAGACAGACAGACAGACGGACAGACAGACAGACAGACAGACGGACAGACAGACAGACAGACAGACGGACAGACAGACAGACAGACAGACGGACAGACAGACAGACAGACAGACGGACAGACAGACAGACAGACAGACGGACAGACAGACAGACAGACAGACGGACAGACAGACAGACAGACAGACGGACAGACAGACAGACAGACAGACGGACAGACAGACAGACAGACAGACGGACAGACAGACAGACAGACAGACGGACAGACAGACAGACAGACAGACGGACAGACAGACAGACAGACAGACGGACAGACAGACAGACAGACAGACGGACAGACAGACAGACAGACAGACGGACAGACAGACAGACAGACAGACGGACAGACAGACAGACAGACAGACGGACAGACAGACAGACAGACAGACGGACAGACAGACAGACAGACAGACGGACAGACAGACAGACAGACAGACGGACAGACAGACAGACAGACAGACGGACAGACAGACAGACAGACAGACGGACAGACAGACAGACAGACAGACGGACAGACAGACAGACAGACAGACGGACAGACAGACAGACAGACAGACGGACAGACAGACAGACAGACAGACGGACAGACAGACAGACAGACAGACGGACAGACAGACAGACAGACAGACGGACAGACAGACAGACAGACAGACGGACAGACAGACAGACAGACAGACGGACAGACAGACAGACAGACAGACGGACAGACAGACAGACAGACAGACGGACAGACAGACAGACAGACAGACGGACAGACAGACAGACAGACAGACGTGAGATTTACATATGAGTCTGTTTCTCAATAAACATCTGAGGAGCAACCTCAGCAAAAGACTCATTTAATTACAACCACTGAGATATTAAACAGATCTTATTTGTAAGTTTTCTTTCCTAGATAGATAGATAGATAGATAGAACAAAACGATAGATAGATAGAACAAAACGATAGATAGATAGAACAAATTAACGATAGATAGATAGATAGATAGATAGATAGATAGATAGATAGATAGATAGATGACAGATAGATGACAGATAGATAGATAGATAAATCGATAGATAGATAGATAGATAGAACAAAACGATAGATAGATAGATGGAACAAATTAACGAGAGATAGATAGATAGATAGATAGATAGATAGACAGAACAAAATAACGATAGATAGATAGATAGATAGATAGATAGACAGAACAAAATAACGATAGATAGATAGATAGATAGATAGATAGACAGAACAAAATAACGATAGATAGATAGATAGATAGATAGATAGACAGAACAAAATAACGATAGATAGATAGATAGATAGATAGATAGACAGAACAAAATAACGATAGATAGATAGATAGATAGATAGATAGACAGAACAAAATAACGATAGATAGATAGATAGATAGATAGATAGACAGAACAAAATAACGATAGATAGATAGATAGATAGATAGATAGATAAGATAGATAGATAGAACAAAACGATAGATAGATAGATGGAACAAATTAACGAGAGATAGATAGATAGATAGATAGATAGATAGATAGATAGATAGATAGATAGATAGATAGAACAAATTAACGATAGATAGATAGATAGATAGATAGATAGATAGATAGATAGATAGATAGATAGATAGATAGGCAGATAGATAGATAGATAGATAGATAGATAGATAGATAGATAGATAGATAGATAGATAGATAGATAGATAGATAGATAGATAGATAGATAGATAGAACAAATTAACGATAGATAGATAGATAGATAGATAGATAGATAGATAGATAGATAGATAGATAGATAGATAGATAGATAGATGTGTAACGGAGGTCAGAGGGTAGGTGCTGTGCAGGTAAACCTCACTCCCCTGGTCTCAAGAGGTGCACTAGTGGCTGCAGTCTTTAGCCTCCATGCCGGAGACCCGGGTTCGTGTACCACTAGGACCCGGGAGAGAGGGGATACAGATTGATAGATAGATAGTTTGTGCATGCATCAGTCTGTTTTTTTTTGGTGTGGCATGATAATCAATCACAGAGCTTGATTTTAATTGACCCTTAATAAATTTTGTAATCAGCATCGTGACATAAAAGTGTGCGGTGGAGAGGGTGCCCTCGACCCGACCCCAGCGCATCTGGAACTTAATCAAACGTATATTAGCACACACAGGCTCTCCAAAATCAACAGCGGAGGCTTCTCCTTTGATTCCCTAACATTGTTAGATGGGAGACAGAATAAGCCATCGACTCGTGTAGGGAGAGGCAGTTCTGCGGCCTTGCCAGCGAGACAATCCAGGCTCTTCAAAGAACTGCATTAGCTTTGAGCTTCTCCACAGCACAATGAAAGCAATTCAGGAACGCTGGTGTTAAAGGAAACAGGCTCACCTGGGACTGAGCACACGGGAGTCCGCCGTCCCCATTTCCCCGGCTAATAGCTTTTGGTATTGGAAGTTAATTCTGTGTTGGAATTAAATTATAAAGCATGTCAAAACAAATTAACATCCAACGGTGAGCAGGTGCTTTTGTTGACAGGCCGAGGGAATTTGTAATCTAGTGTAGAAGCCCTCAAATGCATTAGAATTGTGGTCCTGTGAATGACGCTAATACTGCAGGTTTGTCCTTTTCCTGTCCTCTGTGTATACGTGTGGATGTGGTTCTCTGACCTGAAGCACAAACAAACACACGAGGACCATTACTCATTATGCATTTATGCTGCTGTTTGACAGAGTAAATATATAGTAATTTACGGTTGCATATTTTTAATCCTAATATCTAATGTTACTATATTAATAATTAAATATTTTAAAATATATATATTTCCAAATATTATTTGTGCAAATTTATTTTCTGTGTAGAAGCAGTCTGTGTAAATGATGCATCTGGCATTTTTACTCATACCCAGGCTTGCGTAGTCAGACTTCTGAAGTGCAGAATAAAGTCTGGTCCTCACTGCAGTTTATTCTGGGTTTAGTCTTCCTCTGCTGAAGGACTGGCATAACAGCTTGCAGCTATTGATTAAGCCTGTGGGACAGCAAGAACAGATTAAGGCTTAACGTTTTCCATTCAATGAACCAGACCTTCCAATGGCTCCTGTCTAATATAGATTTATTATTTGCAATAAGAGATGAGCTGGTGCTTCCTCTCCTGATGAAAAGTAATTCAGCTATTTAAAGGAACTGTTCACCCAAAAAGAAAGTCGTCATTATTTACTTTCTTAGTGGCACATAAAAGTAAAATAAAGATTTTTTTACACAGCTGTTTCCAGACAGACAGTTAGAACAATGGATATGGATAGACAGACAGATAGACAGGCAGACAGAAGTTAGAACAATAGATATGGATAAACAGACAGACAGCTAGACAGACAGACATACATACAGACAGACAGAACAATCTAAATGAACTGACAAATGTTAGAATAGACAACTGAAGATAGACAGACAAACAGACAGACAGACAGACAGTTGGAACAATACATATGGATAGACAGACAGACAGACTGACAGACAGACAGTTAGAACAATAGATAGACAGACAGACGGATAGATAGACAGTTAGAATGATAGATAGAGAGAGAGAGACAGACAGAAGTTAGAACAATAGATATGGATAAACAGACAGACAGACAAACAGACAGACAGACAGAGACAGACAGACAGTTAGAACAATAGATAGACAGACAGACAGACAGACAGACAGACAGACAGTTTGAACAATAGATATGGATAGACAGATAGACAAACAGACAGACAGTTAGAACAATAGATAGACAGACAGAGAGACAGTTAACAATAGATATGGACAGACAGACATACAGACAGACAGACAGACAGTTAGAACAATACATATGGATAGACAGATAGACAAACAGACAGACAGTTAGAACAATAGATAGATAAACAGACAGACAGTTAACAATAGATATGGACCGACAGACAGACAGACAGACAGACAGATAGACAGACAGACAGACAGACAAACAGACAGTTAGAATGATAGACAGACAAACAGACAGATAGTTAAAACGATAGATAGGTAGATAGACAGACAGACAGACAGACAGACAGACAGTTTGAACAATAGATATGGATAGACAGATAGACAAACAGACAGACAGTTAGAACAATAGATAGATAAACAGACAGACAGTTAACAATAGATATGGACCGACAGACAGACAGACAGACAGACAGATAGACAGACAGACAGACAGACAAACAGACAGTTAGAATGATAGACAGACAAACAGACAGATAGTTAAAACGATAGATAGGTAGATAGACAGACAGACAGACAGACAGACAGACAGTTTGAACAATAGATATGGATAGACAGATAGACAAACAGACAGACAGTTAGAACAATAGATAGATAGACAGACAGACAGAGAGACAGTTAACAATAGATATGGACAGACAGACAGACAGTTAGAACAATACATATGGATAGACAGATAGACAAACAGACAGACAGCTAGAACAATAGATAGATAGACAGACAGTAGACAGACAGACAGTTGACAATAGATATGGACCGACAGACAGACTGACAGACAGACAGACAGAGAGATAGACAGATAGATAGATAGATAGATAGATAGATAGATAGATAGATAGATAGATAGATAGATAGATAGATAGATAGATAGATAATGAAATGAGAGAAAGAAAGTCAGAGGGTTTGAGGGTGTGGGTGAAAAAGTACTAGACTGTTTTTGAAGGAAGTATCCAAACTCTTGAAGGAGCCAGAGGGCTAAAGATGCTCTCTCTCGCTCATTACTCACCAATAATCTACTCTGGCTCTCTGATGAAGGTCACAGCGAGTCCTCTCCTCCATATCATATCCTCCGTGTCGGAGTCTGAAGCTCTGCATGCATACTAAACACAGTCTCACTTAAAGAGGGGGTACGGAGGGGGGGCTGGGGTCACGAGGTCACTATTTGCTCTTTAATTATGCCAACAAAAAAGGCTGATGGTGGAAGGTAAATATAGTCTAATGAAGCTTGGCAGACAGGAAGTAACTATCAGCCTGATGGAATCCGCTCTTTGTGGCTCATCACTGTTGGATGAATTTAAGAGGACTAATGAGGATGATTAGGAGAGAAAATAATCAGGGAAGGTTTGGAATGAACTGATAGCAAAGTGAGTAAGGATACCTTTTCTTTTGTACTAGTTTCTCCTTCAACTTACCTATTTGTCCAAAAAGGGGAAATCATTTGTGGATATAGTATACATGTATGTAGCGAATCAGCTCATGGGGAAATATGAATAATTAACCATAACTAGTTATAATTAACTATTCATATTTTAGATCCACTGTAGATATTTAGCTGACCACTCAGGGTCAACCGTCTTGTCAATTCTAAGAACGTTAATTTCCTGGTTAAAGGAAATAACCTTCTTACTGCACAATTCTATAAGTTTGTAACGTAAATCTGCATGATTATTGACTCCGGTTATGAGTAAACAATGAACACATCAAGTGTGATACAAGTAAGGTTTTATTAACTACATAAAAACTTAAACTAGTCTAACATACTACACAAACACATTAAGCCGGTCTAACATAAACATACACACACACACACATACAGTTGGTATAGGAAAGGGTTAAAGTTTAGCACTAAAGAAAGAGACATAAGGAATGACATTTATGGAACCATTTTGCATATTCAGCAGATCTAAAACCTGAGGGAAAACGTCAGATTCTTAGTTCAAACAAACCTTGTAAAAAGGTGTAACTGATACTTAATGCATCAATTAAATCGACTAAGTTTGATACTTGCGTATGTCTGAAAAAGATTCCTGATGCAATCTTAAGGCCCCAAGATCGGCTCGCATTCCACAAGGTTGTAAATGTATCGGGTTACCATGAAACCAGGGTCTTGTTCTGGCGTCCTGGGGTGTTACAAAGTATTTGTGAAATCTAGCTAACAAAATATATATTGTGTGTTGGAGTGGTCCAGACGCTACATGTATTTACAGCAGCATCCAAAAATCTGAGCGTGAAATGCTGCTATTTTGCTTTTTTCCAATTTAATAATGTTTATTTTTTTATATTGGTGCAACATTTTGAGTGAAAAGTAGAATTTGATTAATATGGATTTCAAATGATTTGAGAATTAGTTTTTAACACAATTTGACAGTATTTTAAAGCACACCTAATGCTTCAGTGGGAAAAAAAATCTAATATGTATTAAGCTGTGCAATAAAAGAAAATTAATTAAAAAAGGAGTAAAATAAAGTAAATTAAATTTTGATTTAAAAATAATGAATGATATGTACATATACATACATTTTTATAATTTTAAGTCATGTTTAAAATCCCACATTTTCAATGCAGTCTCAGATTTTTGAACCCAGCTGAATATAAGCCGGAATACATTTGCCTTCTCACTCTAAGCTGTGAATCTATACAGTATGCCATGGCACATCTCAGGGGTCAGAGTTCAAACATGCAGCAAGAGACACGAAGGCATTTACATACATGTTATCATTTAGCTAACATTCAGTCAAACTCTGTACAAGGCAAGAAAGTGTTTTAAGGGATAATTCAACCAAAACTAACTATTCTGAATATATAACTCACCCTCACATGAACCTGTATTTTTTCTTATACATTTTACAAAACTTTTACCTTAAAGGAACAGTTCACCCAAAAATGAAAATTTGCTCAAATTTACTCACCCTCAGGCCATCCAAGATGTAGATGAGTTTGTTTCTTCATCAGAACAGATTTGGAGAAATTCAGCATTACATCAGTTGCTCACCAATGGATCCTCTGCAGTGAATGGGTGCCGTCAGAATGAGAGTCCAAACAGCTGATAAAGACATCACAATAATCCACACCACTCCAGTCCATCAGTTAACATCTTGTGAAGTGAAAATCTGCATGTTTGTAAGAAACAAATCCAGCATCAAGACATTTTTAATTTTAAACTGTCGCTTCTGGCAATCCATAATATTGCTTTCTCCAGTCTTCCATCTTAAACATAAAGAATGATCAATGTTGCAATCAATTGTTGCATCAAGAAATATATGGCCAAAATGTAGGCTGTTAGGAATTGCAATATAGCAACTTAGTGCAATAATCTAAATAGTCTAATTTATATATTTTTATTTCTCCCAAGAAAATGTTGAGAAAAAAAGTATTTTATATAT